>NW_007251751.1:1097-20810 GCF_000164805.1 Carlito syrichta
TAAAGAGTACTGAAGCAACACAGAGACAGGGCAATAAAATCGAGAAACAGTGTAAGTCAGAAGGTAAACAACAAACGTGATGTAAACCAACAGTTACAATGATAAAATCATAAGTCAAAATGAGCGAAAGAGAGAAGTGCGAGAGGGATAACAGATATACATACCAGCTATCAGGTGAAAAACAGTCACAGGATCGGGAAGAAGTGAAGAAAGACACGTAAGGAAGATTCCCTAAGGAGTACAGATAGCTACACAGACACAGGTCAATAAAATCGAGAGACAGTGTAGGTCAGAAGGTCAACAACAGACGTGATCTAAACTAACAGTTACAATGATAAAATCATAAGTCAAAATAAGCAAAAGAGAGAAGTGCAAGAGGGAAAACAGATATACATACCAACTATCAGGTGAGAGAGAGACACAGGGCTGGGAAGAAGTGAAAAAAGACAGGTAAGAAAGATTCCCTAAAGAATACTGATAGCTAAACAGAGACAGGCCAAAAAAATCAAGAAACAGTATAAGTCAGAAGGTAAACACCAAACGTAATCTAGACCAACAGTTTCAATGATAAAATCATAGGTCAAAAATAAGCGATCAGACTAGAGTCACTTCTGTGATCTCGGATTCCAGCCTCTCCCTTTTGTTTTTCGTTGCAGCATAGGGGTGGGGCTTTGTCTCCTGTTTCACACTGTTGCCTTAGGAGCTGAGATAGTTTGTTGTTAGGTGGGCGGGGCAATGGAAGTCTCTGCCTGGAGAATGGCAAGGCAGTTTAAGCAGGTCTGTTTTTCTCCGCTTGTCTGGGTCCTCTGGCTTGGGGTCTCACGCTGTGTGCCTCAGCCAGGGTGGACCCGGAGTTCCAGAGCTCCAAAGTTCCAAAAGGCAGGCTGTAAATGACGAGAATGGCACTGGGTCCCTACAGAGTATTCAGCCAGTAATGGAACCGGTGTCTCTGAGGGGCAGGCACTCAGAGCCTCCCCGTGCGACCTGAGGTGCTGGGTGCCAGGCCGGGGAGAGAGCTGGAGGGAGCAGGGACCCAAAACTTTCCCGCACGCTGCAATACCTGGCCTTAGGAAATGAGGTAAAGTTTGTTGCTAGGTGGGCAGGGCAATGGAAGTCTCTGCCTGGAGAATGGCAAGGCAGTTTAAGCAGATCTGTTTTTCTCCGCTTGTCTGGGTCCTCTGGCTTGGGGTCTCATGCTGTGTGCCTCAGCCAGGGTGGACCCGGTGTTCCAGAGCTCCAAAGTTCCAAAGGGCAGGCTCTAGACAGCGAGAGTGGCACTGGGACCCAACAGAGGACTTCAGCCAGAAATGGAACCAGCGTCTCTGACGGGCGGGTGCCCAGAGCCTCCCTGTGTGACCGGCGGCTTGATGCCGGGTGCCCGGGCTGGAGACAATGCAGCCGGGGAGGGATCTGGAGGGGGCTGGGACCGGAGACTTCCACACACGAGTAGAACGGCAGCAGTGGGGGGAGGGGCGCAATATCTGGCCTTGCATGGGACTGAAGTTCCTGGGCCTGCCCCCAGCGCGGTTGGTGGTGGGCTGGGGAATGGGAGTAGCGAAGTGATAGCCTTTTTGGGAGCTCACGTTCAGAGAATCTCACCAGTTCACCTATGCCGTCGCCATCTTGCCCCGTCTCCCCATGATTTTCTATAAGGTCCCACTCGCGGTGAACGTTTCAGGGCGGCGGAGCTCCACGGTGGCTTGAGTTCGAGGGTGGGGGGCGCGACGGGATGGCCCGGCGGGGCCGCGCAAGGAGAGGGCTCCGGGCCGGGAATGGGCGCGCGCGGCGCGGGGCTGCAGGTGCCTTGCCGGCAGGGGCTGGGGGCTCGGTTACTAACATTTTTGACAGTGTACCATAGCAAGACATATTTCACTTCAACACTCCTTAAACCTATAGAAAAAACAAAACAAAAACAGAAAAGCAGATTTTTCGAAAAATACTTTAATATAATAAGTAAAATACACCAAGATTATATTTTTTGTCTGCTTTCATTTATTTAACCTTTCAAATTCCATTTAAACATCTAAATTGATTGAATAAGTCACTGATGGGTTACACATGATTGTTTGCTATGCACTATTTTGGCCATTTTTTAATAGGACAGAGGGATGGGGTTTGCACGAGCAACAGACTAGCTAGAACATTATTACCCATTCGTAGAGAACCTTGATCTTACCTGTATCCTGGAGGTGCTTACAATTTCAAGTTTTTCATGAAAATACTTAAGCAAGGTTGGAAATTTCTGATCACCATAGTCAAAACGATCCTGGAAAATGATAGAGCTGATCACATTGCAGGGAGCACAGGCCAGAAGGAAAGCGAGATCACAGGGAGATAGATGCTAAAATCAATAGAAATGAGAAGTTAGTATACATTGTTCATTGAATTTTAAATTGACTGTTGAAAATAAGTGGATTGACTTTTAATTTTTTTTAAGAATGGGAAGTATCTGGATATGCCACTATTGCTATAAACTCCACATGCCAAAAATAAAAATTATTGTGTTTCCCATACAAAACTCTCCAATCCAGTCCAGTTTATTTGCTAATTTTCCCCCAAGAAGTCTATTTGCATGGTTTTCTAAATTCTTTTCTCTCTTTTTTTTTTGAGTTGTAGTCTCACTCTGTCACCCAGACTGGAGTGCAGTGGCCACTCCCAGCCACTGCAGCCTGGACCTGCTGAGCTCCAGCGATCCTTCTGCCTCAGCCTTCCAAGTAGCTGGAACTTCAGTCACGCGCCACCACGTCTGGCTAATTTTTTTGATTTATTGTAGAGATGAGGTCTCGCCAAGTTGCCCAGGTGGGTCTCAAACCTGCAGGCTCAGGCAATTCACTCACCTCGGCCTCCCAAAGCACTGGGATTACAGGCTGAGCCATAAAGCCCGGCCCTAAAATCTTTTCAATTCACAAAAAGGAAGCCAAATTTAAAATGTTTTCAATGCCAGGCACAGTGGTACATGCCTTTAGACTCAGCTGCTAGTGAGGCTGAGGTAGGAGGATCTCCAGCGCCCAAGAGTTCAGGTCCAGACCGGGCAACAGAACGAGACTCAATTTCTAATATATTTCTATGTCTTTACATATATGGACTTTAGCTTGATGTGAATGCTTTCTCATGAGGCTCACATAAAATTGATCAATCTAATTAAAAAAGTAAGAAAATAAACTTAAAATTGTATTCCACAAACTCAGTTGAAAAAATTAAGTGTGGTTTCCTCTAGGAGAGAAGAATAATGATAGAAATTAGAGTGATATTCAGACATATTTAAAAAACTCTTATAATGTTGGAAATAAGCTTCCCAAATGATTTGTTGGAAGCTTCAAAACTTTGCCCCTACCTCTTGCCCTTCTACCCACATCTGCATGAACCGATCAAGAGACCCAAGTGCTCCCTCCTTTGGCACAAGGAGGAAGTCTAAGTCATACAGGCACTAGCCTGACACAGGAGTCCTCACCTAGCCTCACCCCTAAACCCCCATAAAAACCTCAGGTAGGTATCCTTGCCCTGCTCTCACACAACCTTTTCAGATGTGGTTGAGGGCCACCCTGCTCTTCACTGAAATAGGTATTATGAAGTATTAAAACTTTCACATCCCGTTAGTTTGCGTGTGGCATCATTAGTATCATCTGAACCAGCGTTGGGGTAAGAGGTAGTTCCCTGCTGCCTCTGGGTGGTGATACCCACAACACTACAATTCCAGAAGGAAAAAGGGAGCTGGGATGAAAAAGTAGTAGTTACAAGGAAAACAGTTCTGCTCAACCGGTAAAAGAAACCTCCAACAGTCAAAGGTATCCAGTGAGAAAACAGGCTTCCCTGAGAGAGTACAGTACCTATCTATAACTAGGTGGATCATAGGTCAGGAAGTTGACAGAAGATCATAGTCGCCACGGGAAATACTGAACCAGTTAATAAGTTCTGCTTGAAATATAAAATAAGTGAGCAAAAACCTTTCCCAGATAATCTGTATCAAAATATCAAACCCAATATTCTTTGCTTTATTAACTATATTTCTAAAATTTTATTACAAGACAGTAGTCAGAGATCTGTAATAACTCATATGAATTGCACTTCTTTTTAGAAGAATTGCAGCAAAGACTAGAAACAACCTATCTGATCAAGATGACAAATTAGCTAAATAAACTTTGGCACATCCAACAGTAGGGACTACTATACTAATAAGAATGTTCTTGGAAACATTTATAAGTTAAGCATATTGGATGAAAATATGCATTATATTATATTCATTCAATATAATATGCCTAAAAAATAAATTTATAAAACATAGCCTAGCCTTCATTTACTTATCTGTTTTTCCTTACCTCTATTCTCATATTATATGTACCAAAAGCCCAAACAAAGCTCACAGAAATCTAACTGCATTTCCAACAATTTATTCTAAACAAGGAACCAGACATGCAAATATTTGTAATAACTGCATTTTTATATTAATAATATATTAATAGCAGCAAAAATAAAATGGAAGACTATCAGGACAATAATGTAGTGTTGGGTTAAAAACACAAAGTCAATTTTCATAGAGATATACTCTCATTAAAGTAATAACTTCTTTAAAAATATTTAAATATTGAAGTTTAGCTGGGCTCGGTGGCTCAACCTGTAATCCCGTGCCTTTGGGAGGCTGAGGTGAGTGGATTGCCTGAGCCCGCGGGTTCGAGACCCGCCTGGGCAGTGAGACCTCATCTCTACAATAAATCAAAAATCAGCCGGGCGTGGTAGCGCATGCCTGTAATTCCGGCTACTCGGAAGGCTGAGGCGGAAGGATCGCAGGAGCCCAGCAGGTTGAGGCTGCGGTGGCCAGGAGCGGCCAATGCACTCCAGTCTGGGTGACTGAGTGAGACTCCAACTCAAAAAAAGAAAAATTGAAGTTATAAAACCACATGTATCTTGCAGTCCTGATCTTACCCCTTCCCTGCCTGGTCTCCTGCTCAACTCTTACCCCTCCACTCTCTTCCAATCCTGCATGCACATACACACATCTACACATGGCAGAGATCTCTGTTGCTGTAGCTTCCTCTCTTCACACCCACATTCCTCCATGGAAGCCGAATTGTAGCCCTGCACATTGGAAGAATTTGGTGTCCCTTGCATCACTTCTCAAGAAGTTACTAGAAAAGTTAATTTTGTAGTGGCCGAAAGTTCAATCCGAGAGACCACCAAGAGCCAATTCTGATGAAAGTTCAAGAGGGGCTTTTTTTGCAAGCTTGAGCCTGGACCTCTGTTGACAGCCGACGCAGCAGAGTACACCCGGAGGTCCTGACTTTCTTAAGCAGATGCCTTTTATGCTTTTACACAAAGGGAGGAGGAGTTTGGGGGGCTCTCCAGTCTTGTTACCATTTAATTGGGTAGTAACCTCTAGTGGTCAGCTTAATCGTGGAGGATTGGCTAGCCTGACTCAGGCTGACCTTGGCCCACTAGCTAGGGAAGTTGCAGAGACATCTGGAAACTTAGGTGATTATCCCCTGGCACCTGATTTGTTGTTGCTAAGGGGAAAGTGAGATAAGGGAAGGGGTTGAAGCTTGTAACTGGAGCTTTGCAGTTTTTCCCATAACTGAAACTTAAAACAGTTACAGGTTATGTTTTAAGACCGAAAACTAAAAATGGCTGTGCTATTGTCCACAAGCCGATTACATATTTATTGGGTTATAGCATGCTCTTAACCTAAGTCTATGGTATACTCTATTACTGTCCTCTCAATTTTTCACTCTGATTTGGCCAGGACTGCTAGCTGATTACCAAAACTCATCTTCTCCTCTTTCTCGTAGGCACAACTGAACCACATTTTCCAGCTCTTCCTGCAGTGAAATATGGCCCTGTTACTGTGTGATAGCTCATGGAACATGAAAGAAGTTTGGGTGTCATTTCCATGCCTGGCCTAACCAATATTTGCTCTTTTCTGGCTTTTTTCTGTTTTCACTACCCTACAAGTGATGAACCCTGGATAATGCTGGAAGCCAAATGCTGAAGCTATCAAAGCCCTTATCAACTTGGTGCCTGAAGAGGCTGTTTTGCCACCTACTTGACCTCTTCTTGCTGTTATGTGATCAGAAAATAAACTTCTATTGTATTTGAGCCACCATAGATAACATTTTTTTAGTGTGTTTACAGTAACATTTATTCAACCCTATACTGTTAATTATACAAAGAAACATGCACTGTTGGTTTTAGTTCTTTCACCAG
The DNA here is from genome assembly GCF_000164805.1 of Carlito syrichta. NCBI lineage: Eukaryota > Metazoa > Chordata > Mammalia > Primates > Tarsiidae > Carlito > Carlito syrichta. The sequence continues at coordinate 7,293 of NW_007251751.1, forward strand.
ACACAAGGCTTCCTCTTGAATTTTGTCTTCAATAGTTTTCTTCCCCATTCCCATATTCTGCAAAATCATTAGGGAAAAATGTCGAATTTGTTTCCATCTTTCTCCATTGCTGAAAATAAGTCCTATGGGAGTGGGGGGGGAGAGAAGAATATCCTCCATTGTCATTAATTCCAGCTGAGAATACTCATCACAGGAATTGATACTGACACTTAAGCAGAGTGTGGGTATAGTGGCATCAATTTCAGGAATTCCCAGCTCACTTGCATCTTCTCTTAACCCAACCTAGCATTTTACAGTCACGATTCTTGACTTTACACATTACTAAATTATTCTTCATCCATCAGCTCTTCTAAACCTCAGAATTACTCAGTGAATTGAATGTTCTGTCTCCATTTTACAAGGATGCTGAAGATCGTGGAGGCAAAATGCTTGCTCTATTATCCCACAGCAATAAATCCTGGTGAGTCCAAGTGACAGGTTAAGTTTCAGGGCTGGCTTTTCTTATTGAAAGTGAATTTGAAGAGAAACAACAGAGGAAGCAATTCTCAAGAGAAGGTGACACAGCTCTTCTGCATTGGAAGGAATCTCGTAACCATCTATTCTTCAGATAAGTATGACTCCTCATTTTAACATTCTCTCTCTATCTGTTAAATCTCACTCAGGAGAAGTGGTCTTAACACCAAAGAAGTTCAACTTCAGATTCCCAGAGACAAGATCACATTAGGGAGATAATAAGCCATAGGAAACGTGTACAGGAAGCTTCTTAGACAACAATACAGAGGTGGGAAGGACCCCATTCAGATATTTTTGCTTTTTGCCAGAAGTTGATGATCTACCAGACAACTGGCAAGTTTAAGACCAGCACCAAAAACTCAAGGCCAATCACTCAAGTACTTAATCAAAAGAGCTTTCTTAGAATCAATTCTGATCCATACTCAGTATGTCTTTCTTCATGTTCCTCTTTCAGAGCTGATCTTTGCTTTATACTTTGTATTCTACTGTATTCAAACATTTCTTATGCTTTTATAGAATAGAATATTGAAGGTAAAGCTAGAATTTTTCCAAGGCTATATGAGTTCTGTGTGTACTATACTGTTGCGGGAATACAGAGAGACCATGACACTGAGGCTATTTTAGGAAGTAGCAGTTTTGTTAGCGTTGGTGAGACTCAGCGGGCTAATGCTCCCAGGCTGAGCACCCAGGGGAGGGAGGAGAGGGTCTTATACCTTAGTTTAGGTAAGGGGGGGTCGGGTTATGTGACTATACATTGTCTTTGGAATTTACAAGGTTATACTTAGCAAAACCAGATTTTCAAAGAACAAATGGTCTCCAATATATGCATTAGAAGCAGGGATTGTAAACTGATAACTTCACAAAAAGGATTTGGGTTAAGTTTGTAAATTGGTTACTATTTAGCATTTCCAGGAAAGCCATCTTTGGCTATTTAGTTTTCTCAAGCAAAATCTATCTAGCAGGTTTTCAGAGCTTGCAGATTGATCTTTAAAAGGAATACTTTTAACTGTTATCAGCCCCTCTCTGCCACAATACACTATACAAGTCTCCTAAAATAGTCTCTGGTTATCTGTGACTCAGACCAGGAGGCAAAATGTTTGGTGAAGAGGATAATTTAGTCATATTTCTTCTGTCTCTTTTCTCTCTGATTCTTTCTCATTATTTTTACTAGCCATAACTTAAAATAAACATGGCTTAGAACATTAGTGGTTAAATAATTTGTTTTCCCTGAATTTGATGTTTTAAAAAAGATGTTGTGTCACCAGCATAGAGATTACATATAGAATAATGGTCCTTTATAAAGAAAGTATTCAGTCTTATGTGGGAATTATGAAAAGTGTGCTTCATAAATTTTTCTAAATGTTTATGTTTTCAATTTCTTAGTCTATTTGGAGTCTTTACAGTTACAAACCCATACAAATTCCACAAAGAGAAGAATACCTAATTTTTTAGTGATTTCTTCTAACACTGGGAAACTCCCTCTGCTGGAAAATTCTTCTGCTTGATCAATGAGTGCTTCCTTGATTGCTTCAAATCCATACAAGACCACAGTGGGCATCATGCCAAGATATACAGTGAACACAGGGTCATAATCTTTTGCTACCTGAACAGGAGATGCAAAAAAAGTAAGAATTTCAAAACTGAAATGTACGTAAGTGAGGGGAATATTTAAAAACTTACTGAAAAAACATTTTAATATTCATTCAACTATTATACAAATTTTCAAATTTTAGAACCAGTTTTTCAATTAGCGAATATATATTTGAATGGTAATTATCATACTATTTTTAGTAATATTGCTATTGTTATTATCATCATCAACAGTTATCCTTTACTCAGCTTCTACTATGTGACAAGGGGCAATATTATGAATTTTGTTCCAATTAACTTATTAGCTTTTTTTCTTCAAACCAATAATTGCACCAGAGTTCTCCTTCCTTCGGTTGCGATAAATGGTGTGCTTCTTCTCTAGTTTAAAGGAAACCCTTTCAACTTGCCTCACGTATAGACTAATAATCTTCGTATTCATTCTGCATATCTTCATTTAAGCACCAGACACCTCTAAGTTTTCATAATACATGAGATTATAACAGCTTGGTCATGGACATTTCCCTGCTTCATTTGAAGCTAGATATGATCATGTGAATGAGTTTCTATGAACTGATGTTAGCAGAAGTGATGTGTGCAAATTCTACATTGTTGCATAAAAAGTCATTTTTCACCCTTCCTTTTTGCTACTACCCATGGGTTGAAATGATAGCATGGAGATGCCTCCACCGTGACTGTGTAAATGAGAACAATAGCCTAGGGACACAAGATAGGAGAACTACAAAGACTGAATAAAACTGTTTCTTTGAAGGATCTCATAGAGAAGAAGAGCCATTAGTGCTCATCTGTAGATAAGCATGTGACATAGGAATAAACTCCGATCCTCTTTTAGCCATTAACTTGTTGGGCTTTTCCTGTCATGTAGGCTGACTTGGTATATTACATGATACAGGAGGTACAGTCTTTCAATTTGTCTAGTGTTGGACTTCTATTGCTGCCTCATCATTCATTCTCCATCAAGCAACCGGAATGATCTTTTCACAGACAAATGTCCACATACCTTTATGCATGGTAGTGGCATCATATTGTTCTTATGATAAAGACCAGCGCTCTTAAAATTTTTGCAAGATCTGTACGCCTTGACTCCTGTTTACCTGTCCAATCTCATCTTGTACTATGACTTTATTACTGTCTGGGGTGCAAACACTTTGATCTCTTTCCAAGGTTTTGGGGGAGAAAAGATAATCTCCCGCAGTTTGCAAAACTCATTAAATGGATTTTTTATCTGTATGCCATCTGGGTAATGCTTCATTATTCCTTAGATCTTAGCTCTAACTTCACCTCCTCACAGAATCCTTTGCTGACTGCTCCTCTGACTTTTGGTTCCCTCAAGTCATGTGGCCTTTTCCTACCATGTCAATCTTGCATAGGTTATAAGCATATGCTTCCTTGAATGAGTGTTTTATAAATATATGCCTATCCTCTAGATTGTAAATCCCATAATATAGAATCTTTTAAAATTTTCTTTCATCATTGAAAATTCCTCATGCAGAGTAGACAATTAGCAACTTGCACAAAATCATTATTATTTATAGTTTAAAGACATGGAAGGTAAATCTCAAGAAGATTTTAAAACTTGTCCAAAGCTGTGAATTAGCAAATGAATGAGCTGGGGCTGCTGACACAATCTCTTTGAATTCAGAGCCAAAGCACAGGAAGAAGGAGCTTCCAAGGGCAGTGAGTGCTCTATAACTCACAGTCTCAGGAAAAAGACAGATTTCAGATCATCTCTTCAAGGCTCGGAGACCTACTGCTATGTAAATAGCTTGAGTAGAGAAGTTATTGACTCATTTATTGAGCAAATATAATAGGAACTGTGAATGTTTCAGAAACCTAAGTCATTTCCTTGTCTTCAAATCACTATGTGCTTTAGGAAATTTCAGTGCTGTACCCTGTAAATCTGAAGTTTATTTTGTTTGTTAAATTTTCACTGAAGCAGTTCACTTATATTTGAGTTTATCAAAGAATAATTACTTTAAAGAGAGCTACATTACACAAAAAAGACACCTGCACTCATTAAGTTCATTGCAGCACAATTCACAATTGCAAAGATGTGAAATCAGCCTAAATGTCCATCCATTAATCAGTGGATAATGAAAATGTGGATATCATTCAGGCATGAAAAAGAAAGAAATAATGTGCTTTGTGGCAACTTTGATGGAATGGGAAACCATATGACAAGTGAACTAACCCAGGAATGGGAAATCAAACACCACATATTCTCATTTACAAGAAGGAACTATCAGGAACTAAAAGGTATATAGAATGGCATAATGGACACTGAAGATGAAGAAGGGGGAGGGTATGGGTATGGAGATGAAAAATCACCTATTGGGCATAAGTACACACATGGGGTGAAGGATACACTTTAAGCACAGACGTCTTTGCCACTACACAATGTATCCATGTAACCAAAATCATTTGTACTCTCTAAAGCTCTTGAAATTTTAAAGAAAGGCAACCTTGATCACAATATGGACATAGAATTTCTACTTTTGACCATTTCAATAATCCTATCATGGATCTGTGACTTAGACAGATTTCAGGCTGGGTATGAGTGATTACATCTTGAGCTACTAACTTAAGGTTGAACAGCCAATGAATTTGAGACCCACAAATGAACTGTGAAAAACATTTTCTAATCAAACAACTGGGTTCTCAAAAATATACAATATAAGAAAAAAAGTCCTCATTTTTATGAACACATTGTGTATAGGTTTTTTCTGACTTACTGATGCATACAAACATTCCTACTAATGACTGATGGTGCATTATTTGTTCAAATCACCAGTGAAGTAATATGACAAACAATTTATGCAATCTAAATAAATTCCTACAGAGGTGTAAGTCTCCTTACCTTTCTTGAGTGGTACAGTCTTGGACTGTTACCCAAATTGCAGCCTCCATTCATGTGTAAGCTCTTATTTGCCTCTGATCTGTTGATTCCTCCTTTTGTAAAGATTAACAGAACTCATTCTCTACTATCCATATATACTCTAAATTCATATCTGAGTGTCCAATGGACACTTCCCTTTAAAACTGTTCTTGCTAAAAACTTGGTGTTTGGGACCACATTTTATTTAATTGTAGGGTTTTTAAATTCATTTGCTACAAGTAACTAAAAGAAAATTAGTCATACTTGCCATGCTTATGGATTTGCTGATATCCTTCGTATTTAACTGTAGAATATTTCCAACAATTGGGAGAGGAGTGGATCTGGGTGGGAGCTTCCTTCTGGCATAGCTTCCATTCCACATAGAAAAAATAATCAAACATGAAAGACAAATTACCAGGATGATGAAGGGATCCATTGATGTGCCTTGTGTAAATGCAGTCAAAAACATAGAATCTGAAGATTTTATCAGTAGCAAGTGTTAGCTTATCACCAAACATGTAATAAGTCTTTGACCTTTCCATAAATATTTTCAATCTTTGGTATACCTTGAACTGTTGGCAGAAATAAAATCAAAATGTCACTTTAGTATTGATTAATTCTCAAGTTCTCTCTGGAAATTTCAATTCAAAAGTAACTCTCAGTTCTATAAAAACAAGTACAAACTAAAACCAAAATAGTAAAAGGAAGGAAATAATAAAGCTTAGTGGAAAAATAAATAAAATAGAGACTTAAAAACATTCAAAAGACCAACAAAATGAATAGCATTTTGAAAGATAAAATTAACAATTCTTTAATTAGAATAACTACAACAAAGGGAAAAGACTCAAGTAAGTAAAATCAGAGATAAAAAGAAGACATTACACCTGATACTTCAGAAATAGTAAGACTCATAATAAGCTGTTGTGAAAAATGTGTATTAACAAATTTGTTAATATAGACAAAATGGATAACTTCTTGACCATATAAAACCTACTAAGGTTAAGTTATGGAGAAATACAAAAATCTAAATAGATCAATAAAGAGTGAGGAAATTGAATCAGTAATAAAAGGTCTTCCATCAAAGAAAAGCTCAGGACCCAAATCCAAGAAAATTAAAATACACCCAAAAGAAGAGAAAATGTGGAATACAAAACTAATAATGAACAAAAGTCAAGCAGAACTTTTTGAGTTCAAATAGTGAGATTGCCATGTGGTAGTAAAGCTTGAAAACATTTTCATAAGAAAAAGTGGATTAAAATGCTGGAGGTAGTCAATAAAATATGTAAGCTGGCAAAAAATAGAGTTGTCAAAATTCTGATAGCAGGATGTCGTACTCTCACACTAAGGCTATCAATACTGATTAGTATCTTTGGTTATATAGATAGATATAATCAAAGCAATATAAAATTTGTTACCTAAAAATTTAAATTATACCATTTAAAAGTTGACATCTTTCTTCTTAGTAGAGTAAAAGCAAACTCAAATGAAGGAAACTGGATCACTTCACCTACTGACAATATAAAAACATTAGTTCTATAAAACATCCAATAAAAATCACCAGATGAAGGTCTATGGTGTCTAATTTTCTTCTGAATACCAGTACACTGCCCAATGACCAGTAAGGACCAATATTAAGACTAAAAGTGAATCCTGTCTCTCAAAAATTCAGTACAAAGGACCAACGATGAAAACTACAAAGTAGTATAGACAATAGTCCTAGAAGCATCATCACTGAAAGTAAACGTATCAATCATGCGTAAGTCCAACATATGTTTTTTGGATGGATTAAATAGCTTAACTTCATCATCTAGTTACCTCAATATGATACAAGTGTATAACTAACACCAAAAGGGTGAATGAAGACATATTAAGTGGCCCATTTGTGTCTGTTAGTTCATTTAATCCTATTAGATGCACCTGTTAGATCATTTAGTCTTTGAAAACACTTTGTAAAAGCAATGCTCATGGCTGAATTACTCTGAGAAGTTTTAGATATATCCCTGTTTGGTTAATCAAGTGTAAAGCTGGAATTTGAACTGAGGTGGACAACGGACACATCACATCTGGTGGTTCCAATTTAAGAAAAAAGCAATAGGTGCCCATACAATGGAGGACAAAGAGGAAGGAAACTCCATGTTAGGGGCCATGCACTTGTAGAGCCCAACACAGGACTTCCAATATTGCTTAGTCATCTACTGGTACAGTACTGGTAATGACCTATGCTCAGTCTTGCAACAGGAAAGATCAATCTCAGAGGAAGTCAGTAGGAAGGACCTGGGAGTCAAGAGCTTCCCCAGTCCCCCTAATGGAAATATACCTGGAGGAACTCAAATCATTCTACAAAAACATACCTGCACACGCATGTTTATTGCAGCACTATCCGCAGTAGCAAAATCATGGAACCAATCGTGCTGCCCACTGAAAGTGGACTGGATAAAAAAAAATGACACATATACACAACGGATTATTATGCAGTCATAAAGAAGGACAAAGATATGGACTTTGGAGCAACTTGGAAGGATTTAGAGAGTCTATCATACTCAGTGATGTATCACAGAAACAAAGAACTGAGTACCACCTGTTCTCACTCATAAGTGGACCTTGAACAGTTATAATGCTCGAAGAAAGGGATTGGCAGTAGTGGGAAACTACCAGGGAGAAGGGAGGCATACCTCATCAACAAGGATACCTGCATAATGAACATTTGTATACCTAATCCTGAATTGTACTCCTTAAAATCTTTAAAATTAAGAAGAAAGAGAGAGAGTCAATTGCTTCCCTCCGTAGCTTCTGTTGTTGCAGAGTTACAAGGTTAATAGGCAATTATTAGGTATATGAGCTTAGTGATAAGGGCGAGGACCTGACCAGATCAAAAATACTTTACTCTGGTAAGACTACCATATTCAGATGTCATAGACAAGTACATGATATATTCAGATCAGAATCTAAATGTAATAAAATCAAATGCCTTACTTTATGTCACTTCTCTAAAAGGGCTTCACTTAAACATCGTCTCAAGTCAAGTCACTATTAGATTTTTAAACAAAGAGCCTAAACTTCAAAGTGCTTTTGAAAAAGGAAATAAACTGCTTTACTTAATTCAAATATAACAGTTCTTACAATTCATTGAGTTCTGTGAAGCTTGTTATGTATTTTTGAGAATATTTTATTTGAATCTCATAATCAACCCATGACATTTTTTTTTTTTTTGAGTCGGAGTCGGCCAGGCTGGAGTGCAGTGGCACACTCACAGCTACCGCGGCCTTGACCTGCTGGGCTCAGGTGATCCTTCCACCTCCGTCTTCCAAGTAACTGGAGCCACATGCATGTGCTACCACACCCGGCTAATTTTTTTTTTTATTTATTTATTGTAGAGATGAGGTCTTGTCATGTTGCTCTGGCTGGTCTCTAATACCTGAGCTCAGCAATCCTCTCGCATCTGCCTCCCAAAAGTTAGATTTTTAAAAATCTATTTTTCAGATTAGGAAAATGAGAATGGGAACTGAAGACTGTGACCCAAGTTTCTACTGTTAAGGCAAGGTAAAGATGCCAACTCAGATTGAACAACTTGTGCATTTTGCATTGGGAAGAATTCCAATTCAATTAAAGTCCACAAATACTTGAGTGATTTTATTTATCATGCAGATGCACTTTGGCCTTAAACAAATCATTTAATAGTAAACAGTTACTGAGTCAATACTTTTCCAATAGATAAAAGTGAGAGATCAGAAATGTTTGTTCCTTTGTAATATTTACTATTTGGGGAAATTACAATGCAGATAATTTGTTTATTCCAAAGAAACACAGTGATTAACTGTCCAATCCCAAACACTGCCTCAGGACACTTCTGGTTTGGGAGAAGAGCAGATTTTAAAATTATATTACTGTATTATAGTTTCTCTCTCTCTCTCTGTCTCTGTTTCTTTCTCTCTCTCTCCCTCTCTTCTCTCTCTCTCTTTCTTTCTCTGTTTCTCATCTTCAGATAATTATTTTGCCTGAGAAAGTTGTGTCTTGCCGCTGCTAAGCAACATTTCTGAAGGTGCAGCTTCCTGGTTCTTTTACTCTCCATAGAAGGATGGCACATAAACATAAATGATCTATAATAGATCTCAGAAATCCTTCAGTGAAATTGCTTACATGTTTCGGATCAAAAACATATGTAAATTTTATATAAATATATGCATAATTTATATATATATGGTGAGAGTTTTTGTGGGAATAGTCTCACACAGTTATGGAGGCTAAGATCCATAGTATGCCATCTGCAAGCTGGAGTAGTAGGATGCCGGTGACATAATTCCATTAGAGCCCAAAGACCCGAGAACCAGTAGTACTAATGCCCCAAAAGGTGATACCCCAGCTCGGTCACTCACTGGATGATATCCAATCCACATTGGTGAGGGTCCACTGATTTAAATGCTAATTTCTCTCAGAAATAGCCTCACAGAGACACCCAATTGCCCTTTACTAGCGATCTGGGCATTCTTTAGGTGAGTCAAGCAGACATAAAATTAACCATCACAGTATGTACAGGGCAGGTATAAGTACATATTAAAAGTAGGTTGTAAATAGATGATACATGTATCATCAAGACAGGAGACACTTCTCAGGACCACAGGCTGCATCTATCAGTCATTCTCACTTACCTGAACATCCCAACAACATGGCTGCTAGTGCCTGCACCACTCTCTTCCCATCTACATCTAAACCTGCAACCGTCGGCCGTGAGACCACAATTTGTGTTCTGCCTTCTTGGATTCTCTTAATGGCCATAGGGTCCTCTTCTTGTTGGGTGAAGGTGACTTTATTAGTTCAAAGTAGATTAATGTGGAATTACAAAAGTGGAAATAAAACTGTCAAATTAGCGGCCAATATGGTGTTTAGCATGCATATGTTATTCAGAGGGAGTCTATATTTACTTATTTTTTAAAAGATTTTTATTTTAAAGATATGAGGTACAATTCAGAGTTAGGTATACAAGTGTTCATAATGCAGGTACCCCTGTTGATGACGTGTGCCCCATCCCCAGCAGTTTCCCACTACTGCCAATCCCTCCCACTTCCTTGGCAGTTACCCACTACTGCCAAGCCTCTTCTTAGAGTATTAGGATAATCATTCAAGGTCTGCTTATGAGTGAGAACATGAGGTACTCAGTTCTTTGTTTCTGTGATAGATCACTCAGTATTATAGATGCTAATTCCATCCAAGTTGCCATGAAGTTCATAATTTTTTTCTTTATGACTACGTAATATTCCATTGTGTATATGTACCACATTTAAAAAAAATCCAGTTCACTTTTGATGCGCAGCATGGTTGGTTCAGTGTTTTTGCTATTGTGAAGAATGCTGCAGTAAACATGTATGTGCAGGTGTCTTTTTCAAGTGTGATTTGAGTTCCTCCGGGTATATTCCTAGAAGGGAGATTGTGGGGTCAAATGAAAGGTAGATTTTTAGATCTTTTAGGAATCGCCAAACTGTCTTTCACAGAGGTTTTACTAGTTTACACTCCCACAAACAGTGTAGAAGTATTCCCTTTTCCCCCCATGTCCTCTCCTGTATCTGTTGCTTTTTGAGTTATTGATGATGGCCATCCTGACTGGAGTTTGGTGGTATCTCAGGAATCTATATTTATTAAGAAAAAGGAATAAAGGCAAGGAACCTAATATTCCTATGTTAAAATGCCTATTTAATTACTTGCATGACTAAGTCAGACATGGAGAATTCATATTTTCTTTTTCTTTCTTTTCTTCTTTTATTTTAAAGATGTGGGGTACAATACAGGATGAGGTATACAAAACATTATGTCATATTTTCTTACTTTTTATATCTAATATTTATTTTGAGATAATCATGTATTCATTTTGCAGCTATCAGAATTAAGACAGAGACTCATGGGCACTTAATCCAGTTTCTACCAATAACAACAACTTGCAAAGTTGTAGTTCAATATCACCACCAGGGTGCTGAAATTGACACAGGAATGATGCAAAACAATTCCATCCTTCCAAGGCTTCCTCATGCAGCCCTGTATAGCATACTCACTTTCTTCCATTCACACTTCACCATATTCTTAACCGTGAGCAACCACTAATCTTTTCTCCATTTTTATAATTTTGTCATATAAAGAATCATACAATATCTCATCTCTTATCTGGTTTCATTCATCATAATTCTTTATGATTCATCAAAGTTGTTGCCTGTCAATAGTTCATTTCTTTTCATTGCTAAGTATAGTATAGATGCATAGCAATTTGTTTAATTATTCATTCATTGAAGAACTTCCAGGTTGTTTCTGGTTTTTGGATATTACTAATAAACCCGCTTTGAATATTCCTGTGAAGTTTTTTGTGTAAACATAAATTTTCGCTTTGTGGGATAAACACTCACAAGGGCTATTGCAAAACTGTATGTGAGTTGCGTGTCTAGTTTTTTCAGAGACTTCCAGACTTTTTTTGTTCAGACACTGCTATGGCCTGAATGTATCCAACCCTCCCCAAAAAATTAATTTTAAAATTTAATTGCTAATGTAATAGTATTCATCGGTAGGGTCTTTAAGATGTGATTTAGTCATGGGGGCAGAGTGCTAATGATTGGGAATAGTGACCTTATAAAAAGGTGCAAAGAAGTTGTTCACCCAGTCAATCATGTAAGGACATAGCAATGAGGTGTCATCTTGGAAGCAGAGACCGGGCTTTTGCCAGATATTGAATTTTCTGTTACCTTGATCTTGGACACTCACCCTCAGAACTGTAAGCAATAAATTCCTATTGTTTATAAATTTCCCAGGCTAAAATATTTTTGTTAGAGCAACAGGAACAATAAAGCAGTCACTGTACCAAGTTACATTTCCACAAGCAACTATGACTAATATTGTTTTTTACACATCATCTTTAGCATTTGGCATTATATTTTTTATTTGAACCATTCTGGTAGGTGTGTGAGGGTTTCTTGTTATTTTATTTATTTATTTTTTTGAGTTGGATTCTCACTGTCACCTGGGCTGGAGTGCAGTGACACACTCATGGCCACTGCAGCCTCGACCTGCTGGACTCAGGTGATCCTTCGGTCTCATTCTGCCAAGTAACTGGATCTACAGGTGTACTCTTGTTATGGTTTTAATTTGCAGTTCCCTCTTGGCTAATGTTGAAAATATTTTCACGTGCTTATTTACTAAATATGCACATATTCTTTAAAGAAATATCTCTTCATGTCTGTTGCCCATTTCCTAACTGGACTTTTTTTTTTTGCCATTGGGTTTTAGGAAGTTTTTCTATTGTAGAGAGTAGTCTTTAGTTAGATACATGGTTTGCAGATATTTTCTGCCATTCTGTAGCTTGTGTGTGTGGGGTGGTTTACAGAAGACTATTTAATTATAATGAATAACCAGGCTCGGTGGCTGAGCCTGTAATCCTGTGCCTTTGGGAGGCTGAGGTGAGTGAATTGCCTGAGCCCGCAGGTTTGAGACCCGCCTGAGCAACTTGGCGAGACCTCATCTCTACAATAAATAAGAAACTAGCTGGGTGTGATAGTGCGCACCTGTAGTTCCAGCTACTTGGAAGGCTGAGGTGGAAGGATCGCCAGAGCCCAGCAGGTCGTGGCTGCGGTGGCCAGGAGCAGCCACTGCACTCTAGTTTGGGTGACAGTAAGACTCCAACTCAAAAAAAAAAAAAGTATGAAACAAAGCCTGCATAATGAATTAAGAGCAAGTGGATAAATAAATAATCAAACTGGGTAGTTTAAAACAACAAATTGCCAGGCGCGGTGGCTCAAATCTATAATCCCAGGACTTTGGGAGGCAGAGGTGAGAGAATTGTCTGAGCCCAGGGGTTCGAGGCCAGCCTGGGCAACTTGGTGAGACCTCGTCTCTACAATAAATCAAAAACTAGCCGGACATGGTGATGCATGCCTATGGCACCAGCTACTTGAAAGACTGAGGTGGAAGGATTGTCTGAGCTCTGCAGGTCGAGTCAGTAGTGGTCATGATCAAAGAGTGAGACTCTGACTCAAAAAAAATATTTGTTCTCTCATAGTTCTGAAAACTAGAAGTCCAAAATCAAGCACTGATAGGGCCATAATCCCTCTGAAGTCTCTAGAAAAATACTCAAATTGTCTCTCCCTGGCTGTGGGTGGTTCCTCAGTGTTCTTTAGCTTGTAGCTATATCACTGTAATCCCTGCTTCCATCTTTGCATGGCATTCTTTCTAATGTCTCTGTGTATCCCCTTCTCTTTTTATAAGGACACCAGAAATTAGATTTAGGACCTATCTAATACCATAGAATCTCCTCTGGATTCTTAACTAATCACATCACAAAGACCCTATCTACAAATAAAGTTACATTCTGATGTCCTGGGTGGATATAAACTGGGGAAGGGATACTATTCCACTCAGTACAATAATTAATAAATAATCTTGGAAATTAAAAAATCTAGTCCCTGTCAATGTCTATGGCCATGCCACCCTGAATATGCCTGATCTTAAAATAACTACTCCCAGCCAGGCTCGGTGGCTCAGCCTGTAATCCC
>NW_007251751.1:20830-99481 GCF_000164805.1 Carlito syrichta
GAGCAGCCACTGCACTCTAGTTTGGGTGACAGTGAGACTCCAACTCAAAAAAAAAATATTATAATGAATAATACCCATGACATAATTTATGTAAAAGAGCAAAACTTAAAATAGCATGTAAAATATATTCTCTACATATTCACACACACACACACACACACACACACACACACACACACACATACACACACCAGTGAATTTGAATTCTGGAGACTCTGGAGTCAGACTGTATCACTAAGCAGTGTGTGTATATGTGTGTTTGTGTGTGTGTGTGTGTGTGTGTGTGTGTGTGTGTGTGTGTGTGTGTGAACACCAGGGATTTAATTTCTTTTTTGGAGAGACAAGATAGTTCCTGTCCCAGGAAGGAAGGATCAGTTCCAAGAGGGTAACAACTTTGGGCCAGCTCATGGCGAAGTGTTCAGACTTCTGGAGGATCATGCAGGGTTCTAGGCTGCCAGACAGTCCAGAGAGGTAGAAAGATACCCGAGCATTGTCAATGTCCCCAGAGAAAATTAGCCATCTTAGGGAAGATTGCAGCCCTAAGAAGTGTGCCTGACAGGATGAGACTGAGGTCCAAAACCCTACTTACTTCTTGTGGGCAAGGAGAGGACAGAAACTGGGAAGAGATGGGGAAGGCAACTCATATCTACAGCAAGAGCCCCAGAAGCGACAGAGAATGAGAGTAGGAGATCCCCACACTATTGAGCATGGCTCAAACAAGAGGTCAGTGTCATCTTGTTAAAAAGCATGGGCTCTGGAGACAGGCTGCCTGGGTTTGAATTGTGGGTTACTACATGTCAAATCAGGCAAGTGAATTAGCCTCTATGTCACTTGGTTTCCCCATCTCTACAGTAGAGAGTAATCACCTGTCTCAATGTCAAAGAAAAAGAAGGAAATGAGTTAGTGTGTGTGAAGCCTCAGAGGGTGCTTGGTGCACACACATGGTCAGTACCATGTTGTGATAGAAGACTATCTGGACCAATGCAAACCTTTCCTTTCAAGAGTGAGATGGTCAATATTGTAGATGTTGTGGGCCATACAGTCTCAAGAGTGGCTTCTTATTCTCATCCTCTTTCTCCTTCTCTTCCTCCTCCCCCTTCTCTTTCTTTTCCTCCTTTCTTCTTCTTCTTCTTTCTTCTTCTTCTTCTTTCTTCTTCCTTTTTCCTCCTCTACCTTTTCCTCCTCCTCTTTCTTCTTTCTTCCTCTCCTCTTTCCCTTCTTCCCTTTAAATATTTAAAAACAATTCTTAGCTAAGTTTCTTACACACAAGCCAGTGACAGACCTTGACCCACAAGCTGCAGTTTGCAGTCCTTCTGATCTAGCAGGTGGCCTACACAGACGTGAGTGAGGCAGAGAGTGTTGGCAGACTTCATGTACCTTGTGAGTCTGGCCTAGGGACTACTGTGGGGAGCACCCTGGGTCCAGGGGTTACAGCAGACTCAAGAATCAGGAGTCAAGATGGGCAATGGCAGCCAGGCAAGCTTGCTGTGAGCTCTTGCATTAAGCCTGAAGCATACCTGTTGGCATCATTGGCATCACAGTTTAATAGTCACATAGGACTGGAGGCACTAAGGACAACAGGCAGTCTGTCCCTCACAAACAGTGGCACATTCATACTCCTTCAAAGCGGTGCCACATTAGTTCTCTCAATGAATGTAATTATTTACTATGTTTCAGTTACTGTCCTAAGCTAGGAACAAGACAGAGAGGACCAGGTTTAATTCCTGCAAATTCCCAGATGGCAGGTTGTACATTTGCTAACCTTCAGCGGGGCTTCTATCTGAGAATCATTAGAATGTATTTGTTTATGTGAATTCCTCCGCCCTCAGTGATTTCTAAGAAAGTCTTCTCATCAGGGGTTAGGATTGTAGGAGCCTATTGTTTTGTCTTTATTCTCCAAATGACAAGGTATTCCGGCTGTAAGTTCAGGAAAAAAAACAGTTGTCAAGTCTCTTTGAAGTACTGAATGGGCACTTATCTTTTTCAGACTTAAAACACCTAAACCTTAGGATTGTTGTTTCTTAGAGAGCCTCCTAAGGGAGTTAGTGAAGACCTAACCAGATATTCTTATCTATGACAAGAATGACAAATCTCACCCCTGGAGGCAACTGTTATCCTCTGTTTCCTGCAGGCATACAGGCTACAGGAATCTGTAGGAACAGAGAAGAGGATTCCACTTTTTCCTATGAAGTTTCACTGAAAAGGAACAGACTAACAGGAGAAAAAAAAAAGCATACAAATTTTGTTTAAAGGACATCACATGGGAGAATTGTAGGAGACTGGTTCCCTAATAACCCAATTAGGTCCTGCTGCTCATAAAAGAAGGGGAGATGAGGGTGTAGGAGTGAATTATTTTTTTAGGCAGAATGAATGGACACAGGAAGCCGACATCATCCTGTGAATGGTTCTCTTTGGAAATTGAATGGCACCAGAGAACAATGATTTGGGACAATGCTTGCAGTTCACCTGGGCTCTATGTGTGGTGTAATCTTCAATCTCTTTCTCTGTGAAATGAATTTTAATCTTTTCAGGTTAATGACATTTCAGGGTAGAGAAGAAAGGCAATTGTGCTCCTTTTTGTGGGTTCAGTTTCTACATAGATAAGGAAATGTCAGAGTATAGCTTCAAGCTATGTTTTGGGCAAAACAGAACATCAAGATGCCATAAGATAGCAAGATCAGAGAGACCTTGAAGATGCCTCTTTAGTTCAGCTGTCAAAGTCTATATTTTGGAGTCTTCTGAGGCCTCACAAATCCATGAGGTACCTTCTTAGAACAACGTTTAAAACCACTATTTGAATGCAGAAATGTGCCGGGTACACATAATGCTAGTCCACAAGCCATCAGATGTCACTATAAATCCATCGGCCTCAAAAGTGCAATGACATCATTGGTCTTTTGGGGAGTCAGAGATGGGCTCCAATTGTCCCTTGGCCCAGATGTGGGCCCTTTGGCTGGATCTAGAAACCAAAATGACACCAGGCAAATTATCAAAAGAAAAACATATACATTTTATTTCTCTTACACGTGTATGGAGACCTTCATAAGAGATTATAAACCAAAGAAGAGGCCAAAGCAAGGTGCTTTAATACATTTTGGGTAAAGAATAGTGCATTTGAAAGGAGATAATAAGGCAAAGGAAATGTGGCTAGGGGCAAACTATTTCTAGGTGAGTGCTAGTGGAAAAAAACCACAAACTGAGTTTTTTCTCTGCTCTCACCCAGTAACAATCAACACAGAGAACTTCTGGTACCAAATTGGTAGGTTTCTAGCTGCACACTAAGTAAGCAATCACTTTTTCAGCAGACACCAGCTGCGTGTCCTCTAATTCAATTCTGACACTGTCTGTTGGAGATAACTTCAGCTCCCACAGGTTAAGAGTTCTTTCCCCAAGACTACTCCCCTAATTCAGACATCAGTCACATATCTGGTTCTCCAGAACTTTTGATTAACCAGCTTCCAGTTCAGGTGCCCCCAATCCCTCTTTGGGTTTGATTAATTTGCCAGAGTGGCTTACAGAAATCATGGAAATACTTGCATTCACTGGTTTACTGTACATGATATTACAAAGGATGCTAATGAAGAGATGCATAGGGTAAGGTATAGGAAGAGGTGCACAGAGCTTCCATGCCCTCCTGGGCATGCCCCCTGCAGGTGCCTTCATGTGTTCAGACATTGGGAAACTCTCCCCACCTAGTCCTCTTTGGCCATTTGTGGGGTCTTTGTTAGACAAGAGTAATTGACAACCATGTGGAAATGTGAATGGACAAAAAGGGTATGCCCTCGTACTAACAGATTGAGGGAGGAAACTCAGCAAGGCTTGTCTGTTCAGATTCTTCTTGGCTTCTCTGTGCAGCTTTTCTTCATCCAGGGTACTGACGAGGAACTTTTGTGGAATGGGGGTTTTATAATCTACAATCCAACGTAGGTCAGATACTGACCTAGGGGAAGAGGAATTCTAGTTTCTATGACTAGCCTTGTGGATGGAGGGAATGAGGGATGAAAGGAAGGAAGGTAGGAGATCAGAGAACAGGGTTATGGGAGTGTTAAGCCAGAAATCATGGATGCATTTTACACACACACACACACACACACACACACACACACACACACACACACACACACACTCTACCAAAGGGAGTCACCAAGTGATATACAGGATTGTAAGACTAGTGGAATATGAAGATTACTTTGGGAAGTATATTTCCTACTGTTCGTTGTAAGTCCAATTCCCTGCCTCTAGTCACAAAGGTTATAGACTCACCCTGGTGTAGACGGAGTACTACTCCCAGAGGAGTGTTTATGTCTTGTTGCATGCAGAAAAAAACAGGTCAGCTAGTACTTTTTGAAGCTACATTTTCTCCAATCTTTTCATCCAGAAATGATCAACAAAACAACAAAGCATAATTTGGGTTGGTACATCTTTTAGTTCTTTATTTTTCTGGTCTGAAACTTCACTAGAAGCCTCCAACATTAAAAGCTGAGTTGTGGTTTCGGAGACAAAATCAGTAGCTAAGTCACAAGGGCTCTGCATAGAGAGAGAAGAAAACAGACTAAAATGAGAATGAACAAACAGAAAAGAACAAATCAAAGCATAATTCGTCATACTCCATTAAACTATCCTTGGAAATTTGACTTCATTAAAGTGGTTTGGCCTCATTTATTTGATGAAGAACATTTAGCTTATCTTTTAAAAGGTACAAATTACAGCCTGTCTGTCCCAAGTTATTTACACAGAAACACCATTCTTCTTCATTACTGGCACGGGCTCCTTTCTGTTGACTTGTCAGAGCATCCAGGACACCATGATTCTGAAGTCCAATGAAAGCTAAACTATCAACTTCTGATTGGAGTGTTTTCAATACTATGATAGTAATATTGAACTGTAGCTCTGCTACTAAGGAAAGATTTGGGACTGCCTTTTCTATCTCGTAAACTCCTATGCTTGGGAACATAAGCTCTCAACATTGAAAAGAATTTAGAGCTGCAATTTATGAGTAGGTTTTCAGTATTATATCTAATACCTTTGTGTGGTACTACCTTAAGAACACAAAGCCCAAACTTGTAGTGTGCCTAGGATGGGTCATATACCTGTTGATAACCTGCTCCAAGTATATGAGTTCATGCCTTTATACAGCTGGTCATAGCATCAAATTGTTCACCTCAATCCCCATTTACTTCTTTCATCTTAAAAATATAAATTTTAGAGATGCCACCAGGTCCTGGGTGGTCAAGCACTACTTCAAAAGGAGTTTAGCCATGTCTTCTATTTGGAGTATTCTGAATTCTTATAAGAACCAGAAGTAATGTTCTAGCCCTTTAGGTCTGTGTTGTTGACAGACTTTTCCCAAAGTTCATTTTATGTCTAGATTTTTGTGTTCCATCTACCCTGAGGACTGGGGGTGATATGGGGTAGGAAATTTTAATGAGTATTCCAGAAGTTTTGAAAGTAAGTGATTTGTTGCTATTATAAAATGAATTCACTGGCCAGACTAAATTTGTAAAGAGATGCCAAAGCAAGGAATAATTACAGTTATGAAGTGTTCCACCACTGTCGTGGCATCAACACGTCTAGTCAGATAGTATTCAGTCCATCCACTAAACATACAAACAATCACTAATGAAAAGAGGCTAATGTGGGAAGTAATTCTATGAAGTCTATTTGGAGTGATACGAGAAGCAGTGTGGGCCTTAGAGGACTTCCTGAATAATGTTGATTTCCCCCAGAGATTTGGTGAGTTTTACAAGAAACGCACTGCAAAATAATTTGGTCAGAAAATTTGTAGATCCCGGGGCAAAACCAATCATCTTTCAGTTATGTAACTATCCTCCATCTGCACATATGTGGATGGGATGTATGTGCATCCAGCAGACCCCCAAATTCCATCTTTGCTGTATTCTGGGACATGTTAGAGAACTGCTCTTAAATCACTTCCCTCAAATATCTGCAGTCACATCCTTGTTATCACATCCTTAGTATTGCTGAAAATTTGCATCTAATCAAATTAAAAAATTCTAGATATCAAACTCCAATCCTAAATCTGGTCAAAGCCTAATTTTATTAAACTATTGAAAGTCATCCTGCTTCACTGATTCAATCTCTTTGCTAATCCACATGTCGTGAGTTTGATGTATCTTCCCCCACGCAAAATTGCTTTCTCTGTCTTTCATAACCAATATTTGCCGTCTCCTCTTTAATTACACTATAATAGCTCCGTGTTCAATCATGAAAAAACAGCTTTACTTTAGAGCATAGTATTTATTTTATTTTAAAGATGTGGGGTACATTTTAAGATTAGATATACAAATGTTCATTATGTAGGTATCCTTGTTGATGAGGTGTGCCCCTCCCTCCCCTGGCAGATTTCCTCAACTGCCAATCCCATCCCCCTCCCCCCAGCTGTTTCCCACTACTGTCAATCTCTTTCTTATAGTATTATGATAATTGTTTAAGGTCCACTTGTGGCAGAGGGGCTAAAAACAATTAAAATGATTCCTTTCTAAAAATCAACCCACAAGCTCCAAACCTGCTACACATGGGATAGGAGAAAACTAAATAGCCACAAACCACTTTTCTGGAAATGCAAGATAGTAATTGATTCATAATGTTATCCCCCCATCCTCTTTTTGTGAAGTTATTGGTTTATAACCCCTGCTTGTCATGTATACCCTAGAGACAATTTGTTCTTTGAAAATCTGGTTTTGCTAAATACAACCTTGCAAATTCCAAAGAAAAATGTATAGCCATACCACTCAACCCCCTCCCTTACCTACACTCACAGATAAAACCCCTCTCCTTTTTCTCCAGGTTGCTCAGCCTTGGAATATCAGCCCACTGAGTTGCACCAGCACTAATAAAGATGTTACTTCCTAAGATAACCTCAGTGTCATGGTCTCTCTGCTTTCCCACAACATTTCTTGGTGCCTTGGCCAGGAAAATGAGAGCTCAGAGAGGGTATGTTCCACCTCCTTTGTCATTGGGGTATGACCTCTGGGGCGACAGGAGAGGCAGTCTTGCCTGGTGCACAATGGACCTTTTGATTCATAGGAGGAGTCCCCTCCTGGCACACTGAGGCTCAGATCTCAAAAGCACAACAGGGACCCAAAGAGGTCAAGAACTAGTGTGAGGAACAATGCCCAACAGAAAGGGTAAATACAAGGGCCTTTGCATAGACCTGCCATTAGATGGCAAAAAGGGAGCTTGATCACTTCCCAGAGAATGCTAGCAGTCTCCAGTCTGAAGGAAAGGACTAAACGGCAGTGGAAGGAAACACTGTCTTGAGACAAACTCGACTCCTAGGATTAGGGTGGAGGGTTGTAGAGTGTGCTATGTGATTGTATGTGAATGAGAAGGACAATGGAAGGGTTTCAACCTGACCAAAGGGCTGAAGTGAGTGTTGAGTCCCAATCTAAGCCAGTGACAACCTCAAACAGCTGAGGGCAACCCCAACCCCATCATAGGGTTGTTCCGAGTTGGGAGTTTATACCAACCTGCCAATTGCTAAAAGGTGTCTGTAATATCTCCGCAAGGAGTTTGACTGTAGGAGGATGAAGCAGCTGTTTCCCATATCCCTCGTTCCCTTATTTGTGTGTGTCTGCCATCTGTTAGGGGGAGGAAATGGGTGGAAACCAAAGTAAGAATATCCTCTTTGAGTGTATGCTTAAGAACTTTGACAAATATTTCTGTGGAGATTGTTATGGTGTCAAACTGTCTCGGAGAAAACTCCAAACATTCTGTGAAATAATTGGCCCTCTTTGAGGTTGGATGGCTGCCAGAGGGATCCTTAGAAAAACCATTAAGAGAGCATATAGAATTATAGGAGGAGAGCCAGGTCACCCAGACCAATTCCCCTATATCAACTGTTGGCAGGATGCAGTCCTTGCAAAGCTTGCTGGGAAGACAAATGCAAAATTGTGGTAGCCCTCAAAACAGCCCAGTTCATATGCCCATAAGAGTCTGATGAGTTGGCTGGCAAGCCAGTGTTGGCTAATGAACCAGAAATCCCCCACCTTATTCTCTAGTCTACCCACCATTGCCACCTGTTCCAATTGCATCAGCCACTGTTAGAGGCTCACAACTGGAATGCACCCCTAAGCCTAGTATGTCTCTTAAACAGTCAGAGGTCACACCCAAACCACCTGTTCTGACTCCACACACCCCACCCAGAAAGCAACTGCCAGAATGTATGTCTGATATTACATCAGGGGAATGTTATGGTGCCTTCCAGATGCCATTGAGGGATACTAGGGGACCTATTTATTATGATAAAGAAGGCCAGATCCAAGGTGGGCACTGCACATTTGTGTACCAGCCTTTCATGACCATAGACCTCCTGAATTGGAAAAATCATATGCCGTCCTTCACAGAAAAGCATCAGGCTATGACTGACTTAATAAAATCCATGATCCAGACCCAGAGGCCAACCTGGGTGGACTTCTGCCAACTCCTTCTGATGCTATTCAATACTTAGGAGCATTGGAGAATAACAGAGGGGGCTATAAAATGGCTAGAGGAACATGCCCTGGCTGGAGCACTCAACACTCAGGCATATCCCAAAATCAGTCCAGAGGAGGACCCCCAATGGAACTCCAACAGTAACCAGGGGCTGCAAATGCTTGAATGATATCAGGAGATCCTCTTAGGAGGTATGAGAGAAGGAGGGGAAAAGGCCATAAATAGGAGCAGGGTCTCTGAAGTGTTTCAGGGAACTGATGAGAGCCTAAGTCAGTTCTATGAGACCCTTTCGGCTATACACTCCCTTTGATCCAGAGGCAACTGAAAATCAGCGTATGGTAAACACAACTTTTTTAGAGGACTTTGCTGGAATGAATGTTTGTCAGCTGCTAGAAGTTGCCACCAAAGTGTTCATTAACCCAGATAAGGAGGCCCAACAAGAGGCAGACAGAAGGCAGAAAAAGAAAATGACCATACTTGCTGCTGCCATTGCAGGGTACCAGATAACAGGCCCATTGGGAGGAAACAGAGGTGGAGGCCAGGGAAGAAGATAGCCAGGTCAGAAGTTTCTCAAAGTGAGGCCTGGACCAGCTTAGCCTGCCCAGGGACCCCTGAACTCCATCTATCAGCCTACACAAGGGACATCACAACCTCCTATGAAGTTAGGGAGAAACCAATGTGCTTATTGTTACCAAGGAGGTCACTGGAAAGGTGAATGCCCCCAACGAATAGCTGATGAGGAAGCCCAACAGAAAAATGGCCCACAAGGCTTCACTCATCAACAAGACCCACCAGCTCCTAACAGATTTATGGGCCTGGCCTCCATGGAAGGATTGCAAGAAGAGCAGGCCAGACCAGGCTTCCTACTATCTTTAGGTTCCCAGGAGCCTATGGCCAACATGACAGTAGGGGACCAAGGTATGAACTTCATGGTCAACACGGGAACTGAACACTCGATGATCACCCAGTCTGTAGGTTCCTTCTCCCAAAAATGAGCTAGTATTATGGGAGTCACTGGGTGTTAAGCCAGGCATCCCTTCACAGTGCCATGACACTGCACAGTCAGTGGCCATGAGGTCATACAAGAGTTCCTGTATCTCCCAGATTGCCCTGTAACCTTAATGTGATGGTATCTCCTAGGAAAACTTCGAGTTCAGATAATCTTTGACTCTCCTAATCATGTAACTTTGAGATAAGAGGCCCAGGAGGCTAAAATCATGACCCTCACTCTTCCCTGGGAAGAGGAATGGTGGCTCTACAGCCTAATGGAGGCCTCACAAAAATCTCCAGAGCTGCCATTTCGAATACCAGGAGTGTGGACAGAGGACAATCCTCCAGGACTGGCAAGAAATATACCCCTCGTGATTGTGGAACTAAAGCCAGTGAGCAAGCTGGTCCATCAGAGGCAGTACTTTATCCCACACAAAGCACAAATAAGAGTCTACAAGCACCTCGAGAGGCTCTTGCTTTATGGAATCTTCCAGGTTTGTCAGTCTCCTTAGAATACGCCTCTGTTGCTGATGCAGAAACCAGGCATGGACTACTACCGACTGGTTCAAGACTTGCGTACCATAAACCAGATTGTGGTCACTCTACACCCTGTCATTCCAAACCCATATACACTTCTGGGTCTCATCTCTGCTGAAGCTGCTTTCTTCATCTGCTTGGACCTTAAGGGTGCTTTCTTTTGCATCCACCCAAGAAGTCAGCCAATCTTCACTTTCCAATGGGAGGACCCAACAAATGGCACCAAAGGACAGTTAACTTGGACCTGGCTGCACTAAGGATTCAAGAATTCTCCAACCATGTTCAGTAGAGCACTAGCCTCAGATTTAAAAGCCTTTCCAGCACACTGTGGCTGTACCTTGCTCCAGTATGTAGATGACTTACTGTTGGCAGCACCAACCTGGGAAAACTATGCAAGGGACACAACAACTACTCACCCTCCTGTGGAAGGCAGGTTACAATGTCTCAAAGAAAAAAGCTAAAAAATGTGAGGAAAAAGTTAGGCATCTAGATTTTCATTTGTTCCAAGGCCAGTGTCAACTTGACTCTGAAAGGAAACAGGCAGTGTGTTCAATTCCAGTCCCAACTACCTGGTGTCAAATCTGGGAATTTTTGGGGACTGCAGGGTTCTGCAGAATTTGGATGCCTAACTTCTCCATCATGGCAAAACCCCTCTATGATGCCACAAAGGGAGGTGAATGGGAGCCTCTGCTTTGGAAAAAGGCTCAGCAGCAGGCCTTTGAACAAATTAAACAGGCCCTCACCAATGCGCCTGGTCTGGGACTCCCAGATGTGACTAAACCTTTCTTTTTATATGTGCATGAACATGTTGGCACTGTAGCAGGGATCTTGACTCAAATGCTAGGGTCACGGCATAGATCCATGGCATATTTATCCAAAGAGTTAGATTCTGTGGCTCAGGGCTGGCCACCTTGTTTACAAGCCCTGGCAGCCACGGCACTCCTGATAACAGAAGCTGACAAACTAAATATGGGACAAAACCTAACTGTCAGGGTGCCTCATGCTGTGATAAGTTTAATGGAATACTAGAGCAATATTGGCTAACCAATGCTTGAATGGTCAAATATAAGGCAATGCTCTGTGAAAACCCACACATTCACCTAGAGGTGGTAAAGACCCTAAATCTGGCAACCTTACTACCTATAGAGCCAGGATAGCCAGACTATGATGCATTGAAATAATAAATGAAGTGTTCTCTAGCCATCCAGATTTAACAGACCAGCCCCTCAGGGACCCTGAGGTCGAGAACTTCACAAATGGGAGCAGTTTCATACAGGAGGGAGAGCACTTTGCAGGCTATTCTGTAGTAACATTGAGGCAAAACCTCTGCCAATAGGCACTTTAGCTCAGAAAGCAGAACTCATTGTGCTCACTTGGGCTCTCCAGCTAGCCACAGGGTTATGTGCTAATATCTATACAGACTCCCAGTATGCTTTTACTACCTTGCATGTGCATGGGGCCTTATACAAGGAGAGAGGCTTAATCAATTCAGGGGGAAAAGACATAAAATATGGCAATGAAACTCTAGAGCTACTAAACACTGTGTGGGCACCAAAAGAGGTAGCAGTCTTACAGTACAGAGGGCATCAAAAGGGAAATGTGATACCTGCCAGAGGAATTGCAAAGCAGATCAAGAAGCAAAGCTTGCAGCAACAAGGGAAACTGTCAAAATGACTGCAATAACTGTGACACTGCTTCCTAGCCCGCTGATGAACTGGAGTCCTTGCTACATGCCAAATGAGAAAACATGTTTTGAAACTGAAATGGGACACTACTTACAAGTCGAATGGTGGAAACTTCAAGTTGGCCAAATAGCAATTCCAGAATCATTGGTCCCAGCATTTGTCAAGCAATTTCACCAAGGGACACAGAGCAGATGAACCATTCTTGAAAATACCCCCAGTAAGTATTTCTACATCCACCGACTCTCCAGTATAGTGTGGGAAGTCTGTGAACAATGTGTAATTTGTGCTCAAAACAACCCATGACAGGGACCCAAAGTCTCTCCTGGAGTGCAGCATGTGGGAGGGGACCCTTTGAGGATCTTATCGTGGACTTTACAGAACTCCTGCACTGCCGAGGCTACAGATATCTCCTTGTTTTTGTGTGTACTTTCTTGGGATGGGTTGAGGCCTTCCCCACAAGGACGGAGAAAGCCACAGAAGTGGCCCAACTCCTGTTGAAAGAAATCATACCTCAATTTAGACTCCCGATCACTATAGGATTGGACAACGGACAGACATTTGTAGCCAAGGTAGGACAGTTAATGACAAGAGGACTGCAAATCATATGAACGCTCCATACAGCCTATAGGTCACAAAGTTCAGGAAAGGTGGAGCAAATGAACCAGATCTTAAAATCACAACTAAGTAAGTTATGCCAAGAAACTCATTTAGACTCGGTCCAGCTTCTGCCAATAGTCCTTCTGAGGGTAAGATCTAGCCCTGCAAAACAAACAGATTTCTCGCCTTTTGAAATCTTTTATGAGCAGCCACGCCCTCTTGTTAAGAGCATACAGGGAGACTTAAAGGAGTTAGGAAATCTTACTCTAAAACAACAAATGCAAGCCTTGGATTCAGCCTTAAATGCCATCCATTATCAAGTCAAAGAACAGCTACCGATTAGCTTAACTAATCGGAAAATGCCCAATTTTTAAAACCACCCAATATGGTGTGGGTAAAAGAATGGAATATACAGCCTCTAAAACCCCTCTGGAGGGGCCCATTTGCTGTCCTTTTGTCTACCCCAACTGCAGTCAAGGTAGCCAAAATAATTCCATAATTCCCTGGATCTATTACAGCAGAGTTTAGCTTGCCTCCCAGAACTTGGAGTGCATCACAAATCTGTTGACTCTCCTTAAGTTGACCCTCCAGAAAGTCACCAAGGCCAACAGAAAACCCAAGATGAATTCCCCAAGCCCTGCTCTAGCCACTCCGGGGCTGGTTAGTCTATGCATGGTTGAAGTTGAAGGATCCATCTACCTTGCTTCAACCACACTCCAGACGCTGACTGATCTAGTCATGGCAGAAGCTTGAGGATTCAACAGAATCAGCACCTTACTGATAAACCATTGTTTTGCTTTGTCAGCCTTTGTATTTGCCAATTGCTATACTCTTTGTCATTTTATTTGCTATAGGGCTGACTTTATTTGCTATAGGACTGACAGAGTTGATCCCTACAAATTGGACATGTTGGGAAAATGTCTCACTAGCATTTCTGTTCTTTCTTATAACAGAAAGCTTTCTTGTGCTTTTATGTACTTCTTTTGAATTTGGATGTCTATTGCTTCCCCCACATGCCCAACATGTAAATGTGTATAAACTATCTGGCAAGACATAAAAGTCTTCCGTTGTTATTCATCCCAGTCAGAACTTTGTTAAATCAACAAATATGTCTGTACCCATAATGGCCAGATATACTTTACTGGATTATCAAAACAGAGCTACCAGTACACTAAAGCTGGTTTTATAGTTTGTAGCACCCTCAGAAGCACAAATTGGGTTTGTTGGGATCTTGCCCCTGCACCCAAAGCTGAGAAACTGCTGAAAGAAGTTGTATGATTCCTAACTCCTCTGGCTACCCAACAGCCAAAGTTAACCTCCTTCCCTCAACCATGGAAAGTAGGCCAAAATCTATTTTTAAATTTGACTGAAAACATAGCCCAGACACTTGGGGTCACCAGCTGTTGGGTATGTGGAGGAGCCCTAATGACTGAGGAATGGCCTTGGAGAGGAACTAGTCTTGATGTATACCAGATCCTTTGATGGAACAATTCTATAACTGTTAGAACAGACAACCTACCCCCCAAATAGGTCCTCTCCTCAAAAATAATTGGAGAAGACTGCTTAAGCAAGAGGCCTCTACTTATACTCAATGGGTAGGAGAAACTCCTTGCAAAATAATATTTTCCTAGAATTCAACCCACTGAACCTGGTGACCAACAAGGCCTGTTTGGTATTGGGCACATGCTTATGCAATTAAATCTTCCCAATACTATTGTCACCCAAGCTATAAGTAACTGTACTATCCTCTGAATAAGTTAACCCATTTCTAGATATCCCTGTTATAAGTCAAGGCTGGGCAAACCTGTCCTCTGTAAATCCAGACTGCTGGAAATTTTGTAAAGGGCTGTTTTGGATATGTGGAAAGGTTGCATATACGCACCTTCTAGTGCTATGGAAAGACACGTGTACCATAGGAATAAATGAGCCAGGTTTTTTCCTTCGGCATAATCTGAAGGGAGATGAACTGGGCATCCCTCTTTATGAGAGCATCAAAACATGGAATGCTTGATATGTTGATCAAACTCTTAATATAGGAGAGACCTAGGTTTGGAAAGATGACAAATGGCCACCCCAGAGAGTTATAAATACTTATGGCCCAGCCACATGGGCACAAGATGGAAGTTGGGGATACCACATGCCTATATATATGCTAAATAGCATTATTAGGTTACAAGCTGTCTTACAAGTTATAACTAATCAAACAGCCACAGCTTTTGTGCTTGCTGCTCAACAACAAACCCAAATGCATGCCACATTTATCAGAACTGCCTAGTTTTGGACTACCTGCCAGCAGAAGAAGGAGGAGCATGTGGTAAATTTAACAGCTCTGACTGTTGTTTGCAAATAGATGATAACAGTAAAGCTATAGCTGTTATAGCCACCAATATTAGAAAGCTTGCCCATGTCCCAGTACAAACACGGCATGGCATAAAAATTGGCAATTGATTTGAAAACATGTTCTCAGGCCTGGGAGCATTTAAGTACATTATTGAATCTGTAATCCCATTGTTGGAATCCTGTCTTATCCTCCCTTGCATAGCCCCAGGAATTATGAATTCCACCTCTAACTTTGTGGAATCAGTTGTTGAATGAATAACTGTGGCCCACATAATGTTAATGCAACAAATTGAAAATGATGCTGTTTAACCCATAAAGGGTTGAGCATCAAAGGGGGGAATGTGACAGAGAGAGGCTAAAAACAGTTAAAATTATTCCTTTTTAAAAATCAACCCATAGGCTCCAAACCTGCTAGAAATGGATGTGAGAAAACTAAATAGCCACAAGATGCTTTCCTGGAAATGCAAGATAGTAATTGATTCACAACCTTACCCCTACATCCTCTGTTTGTGAAGTTATTGGTTTATAGCCCCTGCTTGCCATCTATACCCTGGAGACAATTTGTTCTTTGAAAATCTGGTTTTGCTAAATACAATCTTGCCAATTTCAAAGAAAAATGTATAGCCATACAACCTGATTCCCTCCCTTACCCAAATTAACAGATAAAACCCCTCTCCTCTTTTTCTAGGTTGCTCAGCCTTGGAGCATTAGCCTACTGAGTTACCCTGATGCTAATAAAAATGCTACTTCCTAAGATAGCCTCAGTGTCACAGTCTCTCTGTTTTCCTATAACAAACTTATGAATGAAACATATGGAACTCTGTTCTTCATTTCTGTGATAGATTACTGAGTATGATAGACTCTAAATCCAAGTTGTTGTGAAGTCCATATGTTTGTCTTTCTTTATGACAAATATGGTATTTTTGTATTTAATACTTTTTTCAAAATTATAACTTCTTCCAATATATAAAAATATGTACATTCCATCTTCCCTCAGTTATTCTTTTCCATCTACTAGACGAACACCATGTTTTATAATTATTTAGCAATTGAAAATTGAAAAATCTCATCATACCTGATTTAGATGTGTGCACACAGTAACCACCTAAATTGCTCATGATGCAGTATTTGTCTCACCAATTAAATGATTCTAGAAAGAACACATTAGTGATCCCCACAACTTAGTTTACAGTTTTCTGGTCCATTTCAATTGGAAGCAGTCAAGAAAGTTCCAATAATTGCTATTGTCCAAGAATCCTTCCTATTCCTTTACTCTCTCTGAAATAATTTAAAAACAGCTGTATCATTGAAGAAATTGTTAATGGTTTTCCGGGGTATATTGTATTTGTGCAGGAAAAGTATTATGAACTTAATAGAAAATGACTCATCAGCTAATTCAAGAAATACATCAATTAAGCACACTTATGGCTTATGAGAAATACTGCATAGACCCTGGGACCATGAAGACGAATGCAACATGGTTCCTCTACTTGAGGGACAATTTTAACAGTGCATATACAAGACTTCTCTATACTGGAAATCAGAAAGAAACAGAGAATAACAACTGAGTATAATCAGAGATATTGATCATTCATTGCAATTCTGTCAATGTTTTATGGTTATGATCACCTTTATGTCAATTTTCTGCTTCAAGTCAATTATTCACACAACACTGAGATGGTAGGTGCCAGAAAATCCAGTGATGCACAATCAGGTGAAGAGAGAGGTAAGGGAATTTGCAACCATCTACACAGCACACATTTGTCAGTATTCTTTCTATTTCTCCACGTTGACTCTGGAAGTAGAATCAGTATATTAGAAATGATATGTTCTAAGATCGCATGAAATTCAACTCTAGATGATGAAACCATGGACCACAGTAATTGTTTCTCAAAGATTACTCAGTTAATTATTTATTATGCAGAGGACAAATCATGACAGGTCAGCACAGGAAAAAATTTTGACACATGTGCCTCTCAACCCAACACATCCAAGTAGTTTAGTATCCCTACCTCTGGGACCTAGAGACTACAAATGTCTCTACTTGATTCGGTAAGGTGAGTTAAGTAGTCTGAAAATTGGGTGTCTGATGTGTTGATGAGAGGGCAACCTCATCAATGAAAATTGGCAGCATTCAAGCTTTTGGTCACTAAGGACTGGTATGGGCAGTCCTTTGAAGGTACCACATTACCTCACAGAGAACCAACCTTAGAATAGAGTGAAAAAATCCTGCATAGGGAGTCAGTGGGTTTGAGTTATAGCCCTTTTTTTCTACTCTTCTGTTCTCAGCTTCTGAAAAACAGTAAAACAGTTTGCTTTATCTTTCTGAGAATTAACTTCCTATTCACAAAATAATGGATAAGACTAAGCAATCCCCAGAGTCTTTTCCAGATAATTGAATCTGAGCTCTGGGAATGATTTTAGTGTTACAACATTGGAGGTCACAGATTGCTCTAGATAAATTTTAAGCTTGTTAGAAACAAAATTGTAAATGATTGCTCAAGAAGAGGGTATTTTGGCATCACTTGGATTCATGGTGAGGTAAGAATCCAGATGTTTTTAATGAATTTCTCCACCAAGTAGATAAAAATCTGATCTTTATTCAAATGATTCTGGAAACCATAGGAGAAGATTACATTGCAAGAAGTATAGTTCTGGAAGAAAAAGTAGTGTCAAAGGGTGAGGTTAAATGAAAATATTTATTTAATGAAATAAAACATACACTATAACTCCATCTTTGAGATATGGTGAAGTTAGTTTTTAAATCTCTGTGGCAACATCTACTTGAAGAGAACCCTAGCAATCTGACATGATGGCTCATGCTGGCAATCTTAGTGCATTGGGATGCCAATATAGGATGATTACTTGAGGCCAAGAGTTGGAGGTTACTGCAAGCAACGATCACCCCACTGCACTTCAACTTGGGCAACAGAGTGAGACCCTGCCTCTATAATGGCAATAAAAATTTGCCATGTATGCAATCAAATATATCATCATCCTTCACAGTTGAATTAACTATCACATCCTCAATATTTTAATTGAAATACCCACTTGGAAAATAACAGCCTATACTTACTAACAGCCTACAATTGTTTAATTAAACATAAGTACTTCCATTGTGTAACAAATCCTACATATTCGCTGTTTTAACTGTTTTAACCCAGAGATAAGCCCCTACATAATTTTCCCATAATCACAGGTTGTAACCTTTCTATAACTAGGGTCCTACACCCTTATTTCCCCTGAACACTGGAAACTCCCCACCCACAAATTATACATTTATTTGTATATCTTTGCACATTTTGCTCCCCTCTCAATTTTAATGTTCCTTATGTTTGTGACCCATGCTATGGAGCCTAATGTACCTTATGTTTGTACCCCATGCCATGTGACCCACTTGCAGTTTTGCCTTTATGAACCCTGTCCCTGCCTCATTTGGGGTCAAGAAATTTTGGAGGTGTGAGCCTCATGAGGAGCTGGTCACCCCCACCAATATCCCGCTGCTGTATTGTCCTTAGTCTTCTCCTACCATCACCTCCTCCTCTCCAGTCATTGTCTCTTCTACTTCCCCTCCACCTGGGTCCCCACTTTTGGCTACCCGACTCTGACCTTGGACCAATCCAACACCACTCCTACTCCTCCAGGGGGTTCCCCCTCCATCGGAGTCGGGTTGGACTAATCAGCCTTTCTTGGTTTATGCTCCTTTTTCACCTCTGATTTATACAATTGGAAACACCAAAATCCACCATTTTCTGATAAACCATAGGCTTTAATTTCCTTAATGGAGTCTGTCATGAGGACCCATCACCCCACCTGAGACGATTGTCAGCAGTTCCTCCTGATCCTTTCACCTCTGAGGAACAGGAATGCATTAGGGCTGAGGCCAAGAAATCAGTTCTGGCTCTGGCTGCTGGTATGGAGCAGGAAAATCAAGGAATGCTGGATGAGGTTTTCCCCTTCACCCGGCCAGACTGGGACCCTAACACGTTAGCAGGGTCTGGAGCATTAAACACTTATCACTAGACTCTATTAGCTGGTCTGAGGGGAACAGCCCAAAAACCTATTAATCTTTCTAAAACTACAGAGATCATTCAGGGTCCCAAGGAGTCACTGGGGGCATTTCTTGAGTGTCTACAGGAGACATTCCATACCTATACCCCATTTGACCCCTTGGTACCCAAGAATGCTTGGGCTATCAATTTGGCCTTTGTAACTCAGGTGACACCTGACATCTGGAAAAAGTCACAAAAGTTTGAAAGTTTCACAGGAATAAACATTTCTCAACTGCTTGGGGTATCCCAAAAGGTTTTTAATAACTGAGATGCTGAGAAACAGAAACAGGAAGACAAGAAAATGGATAAAGCAGTAAAACGGCAGACAAGAATACTTGTTGCTGCCATCCAGGCCTCCCAACCTGGCTCAAGGCTAGCACATAAACCAAAGGGAGAGACTAAAAAGAGACAAAAGGAAACTGGACATATCCAGCTAGCCAAAAATCAGTGTGCATATTGTAAGGAGCTGGATCACTGAGTAAAAGATTGCTCCCGTCTTCCCAAAACAGAGGAACTTAAGTCAGTTCTGGTCTTGTCCTCCACTGGTGAAACTGAAAATAACTTGGACTGAGGATGACAGTGCTCTTTCTCCTAAGGCCCCCAAGAGCCCATGGTAACCACTGCTATTGGGGGCCACCCAGTACAACTCTTAGTGGACACTGGGGTGGAACTGTTGGTCCTAAAGTCACCATTAGGACCTAGGTCCAGCAAACAAATTTCTTTTCAAGGGGCAACAGGTGCATCACAAACTGAAAGTTCACCTCCAACTGGATGGTTGATTTAGATAAAAAACCAGTTACCTACTTGTTTCTGATAGCTCCTGACTGCCCATATTCTCTCATGGGCCAAGATTTGCTCCAGAAACTAAGGGCAACTATTGTATTTTCACCAGATGAAACTAAAATGTATGTTTCTACTGACATGGCCTATCAAATGCTATTAACTGTTCCACTGTCAGAAGAATACTTGTTAACTTCTTCTAAGTCTCCCACTGAGAATGTCTCATCAAGTTTACTTCCACAGTTACAGCAAGAA
The DNA here is from genome assembly GCF_000164805.1 of Carlito syrichta. Classification (NCBI taxonomy): domain Eukaryota; kingdom Metazoa; phylum Chordata; class Mammalia; order Primates; family Tarsiidae; genus Carlito; species Carlito syrichta. The sequence goes on from NW_007251751.1 coordinate 40,521, forward strand.
TTTCCTTCAGTCTGGGTGGAAACCAACCCACCAGGATTGGTGAAACATCACCCTTCAGTCGTGGTGAGTCTGTTGGCATCAGCCACTCCTGTCCATGTTTGTCAATACCCCATGAGTTTACAGGCCTGGAAAGGAATTGCTCCTCACATTAAAGAACTTTTAGCAGCTAATATTTTAATGCTCTGTCAATCTGATTGGAACACGCCATTTTTGCCAGTTAAAAAGCCAGGAACATCTGACTACCGACCTGTTCAGAACTTAACAGAGATTAATAAGTGGGTTAAAACAATCCATCCTACTGTTCCCAACCTGTACATTCTCCTCTGGCTACTTCCTCCTCAACACCAGGTATACACTGTATTGGACTTAAAGGAAACCTTCTTTTCCATTCCTTGGTCCCCTGCCAGTCAACCCATTTTTGCTTTTAAAAGGACAGATCCTGACTCCAGAGCTATTAGTCAACTGACTTGAACTCAGTTACCACAGGGATTCAAAAATTCCCCGAATCTTTTTGGGGAAGCCTTATAACAAGATTTTTCAGGGTTTTGTGCCTTACACCCTGAATGTACCTCAATCCCGTATGTAGATGTCCTTCTGCTTGTGGCTACAGAATCGGACAACTGTTGAAAAGATATCCAGGCTCTCTTACAGCTTCTTCAAGACCTGGGCTACCATGTCTTGACTGAAGTTTCCTGCCTGGGATACTGGTTAAAAAAGGGTAAGTGAGCCCTGACGTTGACCCAGAAAGAAGCCATTTTTTCGATTACCACACCAAAAACAAAGAAACAGGTACGAGAATTTCTGGGGGCAATGGGTTATTGCTGACTATGGATTCTGAGTTTTGCTGAAATTGCTAAGCCTTTATACACAGCCACAGCAGGACACCAGCCCCTACAATGGACTGCTACTGAGGAACAAGCATTCCAGCAGTTAGAGATGATTCTCACTCAAGCCCCTGCTTTAGCCCTCTCTAATGTTACCAAGCCTTTTCACTTGTTAATTCATGAGCAATGAGGAATTGCAAAAGGGGTCTTCACTCAGACTTTAGGACCCTGGAGGCAACCAGTAGCTTATTTGTCAAAAAGACTGAACCCGGTGGCCTCTGGCTGGCCCTCTTGTCTCTGGGCCCTTGCAGCCACAGTCATACTAGTTAAAGAAGCAGATAAATTGCTGGGCTTGGTGGCTCAGCCTGTAATCCCGTGCCTTGGGAGGCTGAGGTGAGTGGATTGCCTGAGCCCATGGGTTCGAGACCCACCTGGGCAACTTGGTGAGACCTCATCTCTACAATAAATCAGAAACTAGCTGGGTGTGATAGTGTGTGCCTGTAGTTCCAGCTACTCGGAAGGCTGAGGCGGAAGGATCACTGGAGCCCAGTAGGTTGAGGCTGTGGTGGCCGGGAGCAGCCACTGCACTCCAGTCTGGATGACAGAGTGAGACTCCAACTCCAAAAAAAAAAAAAAAAGGAAGCAGATAAATTAACTTTTGGTAAGAATATGGTTTTAACTGTTACCCATGCTGTCAGAACTCTGCTCTGGGGAGCCTCTGGTCGCTGGATGACAAATACCCGCATCATCCAATATCAAAGTCTACTTGACCAGCTCAGATTAACTTTCTCTCCTACCCAATGCCTCAATCCAGCTACCCTGCTCCCTGATAATAATCTCAAAATGCCAATGCATGACTGCAAAGACATGATGAATATCTCTCAGGCCAGCTGCCCTGATCTTTGGGACACCCCCTTAAGCCAGGTTGATGCTGTCCTGTTCATGGATGGCAGCAGTCTGGTAATAGGAGGAGTCTGCCAGACTGGTGCTGCAGTAACCACGGCTCATGAAATAATCTGGTCACAATCTCTGCCCAATGGCACATTGGCTCAAAAGGCTGAATTAATTACTTTAACTCAGGCCCTATCATGGGGAGCAGGGAAATGGGTAAACATCTTCACCGACAGCTGGTAGGCCTTTGCTACAATTCATGTCCTTGCTGTAATCTACGAGGAATGAGGACTTCTTAGTGCAGCAGGTAAGACTATAAAAAGCAAGGAAGAAGTCTTAGTTCTTTTGTAGGCTACATGGCTTCCCAAAGAGGTAACTGTCATTCACTGCAATTGGACACTCTGGAGGCAATTGGAAATCACCTGGCAGATCAAGTGGCTTGAAAGGCAGCAGAACTTCCAATTGAGCCCCTGACTGTACTGCTAACTAAAATCTTTCCAGTCTCTTCTCTTCCAAAGTAGCCTATCTACACCCAAGAAGAAGAAGAACAGGCAGACCAGGCAGGGGCCCACAAGGATTCTACCGGATGGTGGGTCAAGGACTCTAAAAGTATTTTGCCTGAAGCTCTCAGACACACTTTGGTAAAACAACTACATTCTACCACCCATTTGGAAGGCACCAAAATGATTGAACTGTTAAGCCATTTCTGTCATATTAATGACTTAAAATACATAGCAACCACGATAGCCGCAAGGTGTCCTGCTTGCGCCCAAGTCAATGCAAAACCAGGGCCAAGGCCCTCCATTGGAACCAGGGCCCAAGGATCAAGCCCTGGAGAACACTGGGAAATAGACTGTGCAGAAATAAAGCCCCCTCATGTAGAGTACAACTATCTACTAGTGTTTTTGGACAATTTTTCTGGATGGGTAGAAGTTTTTGCAAAACTAAAAATGAAACTGCACTTATGTTTACTAGGTTTTTATTACATGACATTATCCCTAGATTTGGACTCTCTCTTTCCATTGGCTCTGATAATTGTCCTGCCTTTACCTTTTCCAAAATCCAACTTGTTGGCAAGGCACTAGATATAACTTGGAAATTACATTGTGCCTACCGACCACAGAGCTCTGGACAAGTAGAATGCATGAACTAAACTTTGAAACCAAGTTAATAATAAAGACTGGTGAAAAATAAGTAAGCCTGTTACCTCTAGCCCTTCTTTGCACCTGATGAACTTCCTATAAGGCTGGGTTTACTCCATATGAAATCATGTTCAGAAGACCCACTCCTCTGTTGCCCTAGTTGTGGAATCTCATTCTTGAAAAAATTACTAATCAATCTCTATTAAAATATCTCCAGTACCTCCATCAGGTCCAGGTTACTGTCCACTCCAACGTCTGTGCCATCCTGCCAACACTGTCTTCCACGCCGTGCCATCAGTTCCAGCCCAGGGACCTGGTCTATGTCAAAAAGTTCCAGAAAGAATAACTCAGCCCTGCCTAGAAGGGACCTTATATTGTCATCCTCACCATTCCAACAACACTCAAAGTAAATGGATTGTCAGCTTGAATTCATCACTCCCGACTCAAGAGAACAGGATTTGACAGCATCACTTCACCTAGCTCCGGCCATTGGACTGTACAACTGGACTCTAAAAATCACCTTCTGAGCTCACCATTCCTTTTCAACTGAAAATGAACAGTAATGCCTGGAATTGGCCATCTCAAGCGAAGACTATCTCATTCTTGTTCTAGTGTTATCTCCTTATTTGTTCTCCCTTTTTCATAATGACTTACTGTACAGTCTCCACATTTTCTCTAACTTCTTTTACATCGGGAAAGGTTTTAGCTATCCATCGTCTGCTCAATAACACCTGGTCACAATTAGCTTCAGATTGTTGACTCTGCTTAAAGTCAAGGCCTCCTTACTATGTATGCCTAGGGGTCAATACTGTTATCAACAGCACTGAAAAAACTACATGTTCTTCTCCAAAGACAGTTCAAGTCACTATAGAAAACTGAAACTGCTTCTTTTCTTAGAACCTCGGATTTCAATTTAACAGTTTCTCCATTTGTTAATATTTGCAATATGTCTCTTACTGTAACTATAACTGAATCCATGACCTATGCAGCCCCTGCCAATACTTGGTTAGCTTGTCTTACTGGCCTTAAAAACTGTGTTACTGCTGAAACATTAAGTAATAAGTCTACCTTATGTATCACTGTCCATGTACTTTCTTAGATATATGCTTATAGTAGTCCTGAGGGAACCCTCTTATTCAATCCTCCTGGTCTTCCAGCATCTCATTGGAAACATGCTGCCCCCTTACTAGTGCTTGCCTAAATTGGGTTAAACATAGCTGGAACAGTTTTCCCTCAGCACCACTGCCTTGGTCCATGGAGAATTGGGGCTAACTAATTTTGCATAAGACATTAATTCTGACTTAAAATACATGCAATCTGCTATAGACCAACTCCTTGACCAGATGAACTCTCTAGCAGAGGTTGTCCTCCAGAATCATAGGGGCTTAGACTTGCTTTACTTATCCCAAGGAAGACTTTGTGTCGCTCTTAGAGAAACTTACTGTTTCTATGCAAATAAATCAGTAATCATCAAAAACACCCTCCAGAAAGTCTGAGAAAACATAGGTGACAAAAAAATGTAAGCAATGACAAATCCTCATTCCAATCTGTGTTTGATTGGAACCCCTGGCTAACAACTCCCATCACCAGTCTATCTAGCTCTATAATCCTCCTCATCCTAGGTTTTCTTATAGGGCCCTGCATATTCAGTTGGTTTATTCAATTTGTCAAACAATGAATTACTTCTGTAAAACTCATGTATGTTGAAACCTATGACCCTTTGCCCATGGCTCACGAATTTAATTAAACATAAGTACTTCCATTGTGTAACAAATCTTCCATTAACTGTTTTAACTGTTTTAACACAGAGATGATCCCCTATATAACTTTCCCATAATCATAGGTTGTAACCAGGGACCTACACCCTTGTTTCCCCTAAATACTGGAAACTCCTCACTCACAAGTTTCACATTTATTTGTATATGTTTGTACATTTTGCTCCCCTCTCAATTTTAAGGTTCTTTATGTTTGTGCCCCATGCTCTGTAGCCTAATGTACTTTGTTGTACCCCATGCCATGTGCCATGCCATGTGACCTACTTGCAGTTTTTTCCTTTATAAACCATCTCCCTGCCCCATTCAGGGCAGATAGTTTTTGGAGGCATGAGCCCCCTCTCAGTTGCTGGCTAATTAAAGGACTCATAATCTGACCTTCTGCGTGTTGATGACTTCTTCCTCACACTCCGTTCACAACATAATAATAGTATTCCAATTACCCATTCACACACTTTGTCTTCATTTATGCTATTCTGCATCCAAAACTTTCTGTATGGCAAAAAAAAAAAAATTAAGGAAGGTTACTTTTTACAATACAATCTTATTAAGTGGCAAATTCATCTGCGTACATACTGTGTATATATTTTATAACCATGAAATTATGTCACCCCCATAACTTCCATATGAAATATACTCAGGTAGTGAACAGCATCATTTGGGAGAACATTTGTAAGTTTCATTTACATGTAAATGATTGTAAAAATTCCTTCAAAACATCATACTTTCTTTTATTTCTTTTCTTTTTTATTATAAAGGTGTGGGATACAATTCAGGATACAAACGTTGATTATGCATGTACCCTTGTTGATGAGGTGTGCCCCTCCCTCTCCTGGCAGTTTCCCTCAACTGTCAACCTCACCCCCCTTCCCTGGCAGTTTCTCACTACAGCCAATCCTTTTCTTATAGTATTATGATAATTGTTCAAGGTCAGCTTATGAGTGAGAACATATGGTATTCTGCCCTTTGTTTCTGTGATAGATCACTAAGTATGATAGACTCTAAATCCATCCAAGTTGCTGTGAAGTTCATATGTTTGTCCTTGTTTATGGCTGCATAATATTCCATTGTGTATATGTACCATATTTTAAAATTCAGTTCAGCTTTGATGGGCAGCATGTTTGGTTTCATGTTTTTGCTGTTGTGAATAGAGCTGCAACAAACATATAGGTGCAGGTATCTTTTTGCAAAATGATTTGAGTTCCTCCAGGTATATTCCCAAAAGGGGAATTGTTCAATTTCTAGTTCTTTCAGAAATCACCACAGTGTCTTCCAGAGAGGCTGCACTAGTTTGCATTCCCACTAGCAGCGTAGAAGCATTTAAGAAAGGTTACTTTTTACAGTACAATCTTATTAAGTGGCAAATTCATCTGTGTGCCTACTGTGTATATTATCATAACTATGAGATTATGTCACCCCGATAACTTCCATATGAAATATATGCAGGGAGTTAAGAGCATCATTTGTGAGAACATTTGTGAGTTACATTTACATGTAAATGATTGCAAAAATTCTTTCAAAACATTATACTTTCATGATATTTATTTTAACTTTTTTTTTTGAGTTGGAGTCTCACTCCATCGCCCAGACTGGAGTGTGGTGGAACACTTCTGGCCACTGCAGCCTCGACCTGCTGGTCTCTGGCAATCCTTCTGCCTCAGCCTTCCAAGTAGCCAGAATTGTAGTTGTGCACTACTACTCCCAGCTAATTTTTTGATTTATTGTAGAGATGAGGTCTTGCCAAGTTTCTGGGCAGGTCTTGAACTCGTGGGCTCAGGCAATCCACTCACCTCGGTCTCCGAAAGCACTGGGATTACAGATTGAGCCACTGAGCTCGGCCTATTTTAATTTTTAGAAAGTTGATTTTGCAGTAAAAAATACTTGGTTCAGATTGAAACTAAAGAATGGAGTCCCATTTCTGATAGATTGTAGATGGTCACAAAAGCACATGAAACACACGTTCTGTAGTGGCATCAAGAAAACACTGGATAAGCAATATAACCATATTTATGTAATGCATATTGAGGCTGCTACACAATTCTGGAGATTAGGGTCTTTCTAAATGATCCATTTTCATCCCTAGGTAATAAGAAGAAATCAGGCGAATTCTGCATGACTGAGTGGGCTAATGTGACCAACAATAATCTGAAAGAAGCGTAAATATAAACTAGTCCTCACTGTCAGTCAATGTTTTTCCCACGTGACATTTACCCCACGAACAACAGAGTATGGTACATTTAGAGGTGGCTGGAAGAAACTATCTTTGTTGTGTAAAAAGCAGGAGGCTGAGCTGGAAAGCATTGAAAGAACTGATAATATCAGGTGCTTAGATCTCATCCAGCTGGAAAAAGGGGCCAGATTCTGTTCTCATGACATAAAAATGGATGATTCTGAAACAAAAATGTATAATAACTCCAAAGGGGTACAAATTATGGTTAGTAGGAAGAATCAACATTGTGAAGATGTCCATTTTACCTAAGGTAATCTACAGATTCAATGCAATACCTATCAAATTACCAGCAACATTCTTCTCAGACCTAGAAAAAACAACACAGGAATTCATATGGAAGCACAAATGACCAAGAATAGCCAGAACAATCCTCAGCAAAAAAAACAAAGCAGGTGGTATCACATTACCAGACTTCAAACTTTACTATAAAGCTACAATCATCAAAACAGCTTGGTATTGGTATAGGAACAGGCATAGAGATCAATGGAATAGAATTGAGATCCCAGAAGCAAAACCTCAATTTCTCAACCAACTCATCTTCCACAAAGCCTCCACCACCTACCACTGGGGAAAGGAGAACCTATTCAGTAAATGGTGCTGGGAAAACTGACTGACCACATGCAGAAGATTGAAACAGGACCCCTATCTATCCCCATACACAAAAATTATCTCCAAATGGATCAGAGACCTAAATGTAAAACCTCAAACCATAAGAACCTTAGAAAATGAAAGACATATCCTCATGGAAATTGGAACTGGCACCCAATTCTTGAACAAAACTCGAAACCCACAGGCTATAAGGGATAAGATAGACAAGTGGGACCTCATTAAACTGACAAGCTTCTGGAAAGCCAAAGAAACCACCAAGACAGCAGGGAGACAGCCTACAGACTGAGAAAAAGTATTTGCCAATTCCATAACTGACAAAGGCTTAACTTCTTGGATCTACAAGGAACTCAAATGTGCTGAAAAGAAAAAAACAAACAACCCCATTATAAAATGGGAAGAAGATATGAACAGACACTTCTCCAAGGAAGACATCCGAGCAGCCAACAGACACATGAAGAAATGTTCAACCTCACTAATCATCAGGGAGATGCAAATCAAAACCACACTGAGATACCACCTAACTCCAGTCAGAATGGCAATTATCAATAACTCAGAAAATAATAGTTGTTGGAGAGGATGTGGTGAAAAGGGAACACTCCTACACTGTTAGTGGGAGTGTAAACTAGTGCAACCTCTGTGGAAAGCAGCGTGGCGATTCCTAAAGCTCTAAACATCAACCTCCCATATGACCCTGCAATCCCCCTACTGGGATATACCCTGAAGAACTCAAATCACTCTATAAAATGATACCTGCACATGAATGTTTATCACAGCATTGTTCACAATAGCAAGAAACTGGAACCAACCACGTTGTCCGTCAAAAGAGGACTGGATTAAAAACAATGTGGTACATATACATGATGGAATACTATGCAGCCATAAAAAAGAACAAAATCATGAATTTCACAGCAACCTGGATGGAGCTAGAGTCTATAATACTTAGTGACCTCTCACAGAAACAAAGATCTGTGTATCACATATTCTCACTCATATAGTGGACCTTGATCATCCAACGCACTACCATAAGAAAATGACTGACAGTGGTGGGAAACTATTGGGGAGGATGGGACTAATGGTAGTAAACATCTGTCTGGGATGGGGAGACACCTGTTATCAACAAGGGGGCCTGAATGAAGCATATTTGTATACCTAACACTTAACTGTACCCCACAATGTCAAAATAAAAAATATTGATTAAAAAAAAAAAGAAAGAGTTTAATCTTTCATTCTGCCGGATGGAGAAAAGGGTATGGCCAAAATTCAGTTTCTACTATTGTTTTAGACAAGATTTCTGGTATGCAATCACAATTTATGAGGCATGAAAGTATGAAAATGTGACATTTAGCCAAAATATAAATCATTCAGAAGGCACAGAGCCACAGATGATTGTGGTGGTGAAATTCACAGGAACAAACTTTAAATTATAGATCATAAATGTGTTAGAGAACTGAGAAGGGGAAAGGAAGATGATGAATTAAAGAATAAAAAAAAAAAGAAGAGAACCCCCCCCGAAAAAGCCCATATGGGCATTTTAGAATTCAAAATTTCAATGTCTGAAGGAAAGAATGCATTGGATGGGCACAACGGCAAATTAAAAGAGTAAAATAAAGTATCAATAAAAATTACACACATTACAACATGAAGCAAAAAAAAAATGGACAAGATTAATCAGAAAAGAAAAACTGATGTGTGGCATGTAGTACAATATTAAACGATCCCAATATATGTCTAATTCAAATCTCTGAATAAGAGGAGACACAGAATGGAGGAAAAAATGTTGGAAGAAATAACATAGAAAACTTTCACAATTGATATTTTTTAAACCACATAAAATCATATACCCAATTAACTTTTCCTCCAAAAAGATGGCTACTTAAAATTTTCAGGGAGTCAAAAACTTTTTTTTTTTTTTTTTGAGTTGGAGTCTCACTCTGTTGCCCAGACTGGAGTGCAGTGGCCGCTCCTGGCCACCGCAGCCTTGACTTGCTGGGCTCCGGGGATCCTTCCGCCTCAGCCTTCCAAGTAGCCGGAATTACAGGCACGCGCTATCACGCCCAGCTAATTTTTTGATTTATTGTAGGGATGAGGTCTTGCCTGCCCAGGCGGGTCTCAAACCCGCAGTTTCAGGCAATCCACTCACCTCAGCCTCCCAAAGGTGCGGGATTACAGGCTGAGCCACTGAGTCCGGCTTGGGAGTCAAAAACTTGATAAAAATCATCACAATGGACAACATAGCAATTATTACTAAAGGACGTATTCCATGCTGAAAAAAAATTATCCCAAATGGGAGAATGGACCTGTAGAAAGGAATAAAGACCACTACAAATCTTTATTTGGAAACTACTTATATAAAATTGCTGAGGCTATTATAGACAAGCTCTTTTTTATTATTTAATCTCCTTTTTAATGTTAGACTTAAGAGGCAGATTTGCATATCTGTTACAGAGGTATACTGTTAGGTGGTAAGGTTTTGGATTCTCTTAAGCCCATCGCCCAAATGGTATGCATAGTACCCGATGGGAAGTGGGAAGTTTTTCAACTTTTGCTCTTCTCTGTTTCTCCCTGTTTTAGAACACTCCAGTGTCAACCCTTCTCATCTCTATTTCCATGTTTCCGGTGTTTAGCTCCCATTTTTAAGTGAGAACACACAGCATTGGGCTTTCTGTGATACTTCACTTTGAATAATAGCCTTAACCTGCATCCGTATTGCTGCAAAGGGCATGATTTTATTCCTCTTTATGGCTGCATAGTATTCCATGACTTATATGTACCATGTTTTCCTTATTCAGGTCACTGTTGATGGGCACCTAGGTTGAATTCATGCTTTTCTATTGCAAATAGTGCTGCAATAAACACAGGAATGCAGGTGACTTTTTAGTAGAACAAATTATGCTCTTTCGGGGATGTACCAAGTGGTTTGATCACTGGGTCAAATGATATATCCATTTTAAGATATTTGACATAGCTCCAAACTACTTTCTTTCCACAGAGGCTGGAATAGCTTATATTCCTCTCAACATTGCACGAGCATTCTCTTATCCCCACAGCCACGCCAACATGTGTTGCTTTGGACTTATTCATAACAGCCATCTGGACTCGTGTGAGATGCTTGGTTTTGATTTGAAATTCTCTGATTACTGATGGTGAGCATGTTTTCATGTTTATTGACCACTTGTATGCTTGCATTTGAGAAAGGTCTGCCCCGTCCTTTGCCTACTTTTTTTCCCTTTATGTTATTATAGAGAAGCGGGTACAAGTCAGAATCAGCTGTACAAGAAGGTTATATGCAGATGAAGTTTGGGACTCTAACTAGTTCTCCCTTCCCCTGGCTTAGGACCAGTTACCCTTTGTGTAGTTATGTACTCCCCTTCAATCTCCTGGCAGTACCCAGCGACTGCTGATCTCTCCCTTGTGCTAATGTGATTAATGTTCAAGTCTTACTTATGCATAAGAACATGTGATATTCAGTTGTTTCTGTAATAGATCACCAAGTATGATGGTCTAACTCTATCCAACTTACTGCAAGTCCATTATTTTGTTCCTTTTTATGGCTGTGAAATACTCCATCATTTATAAGTACCATATTTTCTTTACTAGTCTACTTTCAGTGGGCAGTAGGGTTGCTTCCATGTTTTTGCTATTGTGAATAGTGCAGCTATAAGCATGCAGGTACAGGCATCTTTTTTGTAGAATGATCTATGTTCCTTTGGGTGTATTCCCAGGAGAAGGGTTGCTGGATTGTATGGAAGGTAAACATTCAGTTCTTTTAGGAATTGTCACACTGCTTTCCATAAATGTTGAACTAGCTTGCACTCCTACCAACAGTGTAGAAGTGTTCCCTTTTCTCCACGCCCACATCAGCATCTGTTGTTTCTTGATCTATTAATGATGGCTATCCTTACTAGAGTTAGGTGGTATCTTGTTGTGGTTTTGATTTACATTTCTCTGATCATTAGTGAGGCTAAGCATTTTTTCATGTATCTGTGGGTTACTTGTATATATTCTTTTGAAAACTCTCTATTCATGTTATTTTCCCACTTTTTAAATAGGGTTTTTTGTTTGTTTTTCTTTCAGCAAATTTGAATTCCTTGTAGATCCTGGCTGTTAGGCCTTTGTCAGATGCACAGTCGATATTTTTTCCCATTCTGTGGGCCATCTCCTCACTTTCTTGATGATTTCTCTTGCTGTGCAAAAGCTTTTCAGTTTGATGAGGTCCCATTTATCTGTCTTAGCTTTTATGGCATTTGCGTTTGGGGATCTGATCAAGAACTGGTTGCATTCTCTAATGTGCATAAGTGTGTTTCCTACATTTTCTTCTAGGATTCTTATGGCTTGAGGTTTTATGTTTAGGTCTTTGATACATTTAGAGTTGATTTTTGTATATGGTGATAGGTAAGGATCCAGTTTCACTCTTCATATGGTCAGCCAGTCTTCCCAGCACCATTTGTTAAATATGATATCCTTTCCCCACTGGTTGTTGTTGGTGACTTTGTCAAAGATGATATTTTGCTTCCAGAATCTCTGTCCTGTTCAATTGGCCCATGTGCCTAATCTTGTACCAGTACCAGGCTGTTTTGGTAACTGTAGCCTTGTAGTAAAGTTTAAAGTCTGGAAATGTGATACCTCCCACTTTGTTCCTTTTGCTGAGGATTGTTTTGACTATTTGTGTTCTTTTGTGTTTCCATATGAATCTCTGTATTGTCATTTCCAGATCTAAGAAAAAAGATGTTGGTAATTTGATGGGTATGCATTGAATCTGTAGCTTGCCTTGGATAGGATGAATATCTTGACAATATTTATTCTTCCAATCCATGAGCATGGAATGTTTTTCCATTTGCTTGTGTCATCCTTGATTTCTTTGAGCAGCATTTTGTAGTTCTCATTGTAGAGGTCTTTCACTTCTCTGGCTAGGTAGATGCCAAGTTATTTCATTTTTTTTTTTTTTTAGCTACTGTGAATGGAATTTGTGATTTTTGTTTGACACTGTCTGTCTGTTGCTGGTGTATAGAAATGCAACTGTTTTTTGCACATTAATTTTGTGCCCCAAGACTTTACCAAAGTTGATTATCAGTACGAGGAGGCTTTTGACAGATTTCCTAGGGTTTTCAAGATATAGAATTATATCTTCTGCAAAGAGGGATGGCTTGAATTCCTCTTTTTTTATTTGGATACTTCTGATATCCTTCCCTTGCCTGATTTCTCTGGTTAGGACTTCCAACTCTATGTTGGAGAGGAGGGATGAGAGTGGGTTATCCTAGTCTAGTTCTTGGTCTCTGGAAGAATGCTTCCAACTTCTGCCCATTGAGCACAATGTTGGCTATGGGGTTATCATAGATGGCAATTACTGTTTTGAGAAGTGTTCCTTCTATGCTTAGGTGCTTAAGAGTTTTTTTTAATCTAGTAGGATGTTGATTCTGTCAAATGCTTTTTCTGTGTCTAATGATATAATCTTGTGGTTCTTAGTTTTACACCTGTTGATGCGTTGAATTACATTTCTCGTCCTGCAAATGTTGAATTAGCCCTGTATCACAGGAATGAAGCCCACTTGGTCATGGTGGATAATCCTTGAGATGTGTTGTTGAATCCGATTTGCTAGAATCTTTCTTAGAATTTTTGCCTCTATGTTTATCAAGGAGATGACTTGTAATTCTCTTTCCTTGTTGAGTTTTGCCAGGTTTGGTTACCAATACAATGCTGGCTTCATAAAATGATTTGAGAGCATTCCATCTTTCTTGATTGCCTGGGATACTTTCAGAATGATTGGTATCAACTCCTCCTTATATGTCTTGTAGAATTCAGCTGGGAAGCCATCAGGTCCAGGGCTTTTTGGATAGGCAGGTTTCTTATGACCAAGTCAACTTCTGACTGTTTTTATTTGTCTGTTTACAGTTTAAATTTCTCCTTGTTTCAACTTTGGGAGATCACACATGTTGATTATCATATGTGGTATTGATTATCATGTGCTCCATTTCCTTTAGGTTTTCTAGTGTATTTGCATATAGGTTTTATATTAATTTTTGATAATCTTTTAATTTCTTCAGGGTCAGTGGAAACTTTGCCTTTTGCATTTCTAATTGTGTTTATCTGGGCTTTCTCTCTCTTTTTAAAGTCAGTCTGGCTAGGGGACCATCAATCTTATTTATCCTTTCAAAGAACTATCTTTTGGTCTTATTGACCCTTTCTATGATATTTTTGTCTTCTACATCCTGTAACTCCAGTTTTATATTGGTGATCTGGAGTCTTCTGCTGAAGTTAGAATTTAGGTGATCTTGCCTTTCCAGTTCCTTTAGGCGTGATGTTAGTCTGTCTACTTGTGCTCTTTCTGTTTTCTTGATTTGTGTATGCAATGCTATGATTTTCCTCTTAACACTGAATTCACGGCATCCCAGAGATTCTAATAAGAAGCCTTTGTTTTTGTTTGTTTCCAGAAATCTTTTTATTTCTATCTTGATTTCGTGTTGACCAAGAAGTCATTCAACAGCATGTTGATTAGAGTCCATATCTTTGTGTGTTGTGGAGAGATCTTGTTGGTGGTGACATTTGCTTTTATCACATTGTGATCTGAGAAGAAGCATGGTATTATTTCAATCTTTTGAAATTTGTTCATTTTAAATTTATACCCAAGAATGTGATTGATCTTGTTTCATGTGTTAATGAGTAGAAAGTATACTCTGTATTTACTGGGTGAAATGTTCTGTAGATGTCTATTAAATTCATTTGAGTGAGTGTTGAGTTGAGGTTCTAAATCTTCTTATTGGTTTCCTTGCCATGATGATCTATCTAAAGTTGTTAGTGGCATATGTATAATAGGTCTCCTACTATGATTGTGTGAGAGTCAATGTTCTCTTTTAGTTTGCTGAGGAGTTGTCTTATAAAATCTGGTGCTCCTGTGTTGGGTTCATATAAGTTTAGAATGGATATTTTGTGCTGGTGGATTGAAACTTTTCTTTTTTTCTTTTGTTTTTTTAGTCTCACTCTGTCGCCCAGACAGGAGTACAGTGGCATGCTCCCAGTCACCGCAGCCTTGACTTGCTGGGCTCCGGCAGTCTTTCCACCTCAGCCTTCCAAGTAGCTGGAACTACAGGCATGCGCTACCACGCACGGCTACTTTTTGATTTTTTGTAGAGATGAGGTCTTGCCAAGTCACCCAGGTGGGTGGGTCTCAAACCCGTGGGCGCAGGCAATTCATTCACCTTGGCCTCCCAAAGTGCGAGATTACAGGCTGAGCCACCGAGCCCAGCCAGATTGAGACTTTTATTATTATGCTGTGTCCATGTCCTTTTTAACTTCTAATGGCTTAAAGACTGCTTTGTCTGATGTTAGAATAGCTACCTCCAATTTCTTTTGTTTTCCAAACACCTGTAAGGCCTTTTTTCCAGCCTCCATCCTTAAGTATGTGTGTGTCTTTTCCAGTGATATGAGTTTCCTGGAGGCAGCAAATTGTTGGTTTTCTTTCTTTCTTTCTTTTTAAAATCCAGTCTGCCACTCTATGTCTCTTCAGCGGTGCATTTGGTTCATTCACGTTCAAGTTGATTATTGACATGTGAGAATTTATCCCTATCATAGGGCTTCTATGAGGTTGCTTTGTTCCCTTTTAAATTTTGTGATTATAAATTTGTGTGTTTTCATTTTTGTGCATGCTCAATATGCTCTGTTAACTTTGTGTTTTCCTATACCTTTGTGATGTACATGGCTATTCTTTTTTTTTTTCTGTTCTCAACACCTTCTTAAGTATCTCCTGAAGGACTGGTCTGGAGGCAGCAAATTCTCTTAGAGATTAGATGTCTGGGAAGGATTTTAATTCTCCATCGCTGATGAAACTTAGCTTGGCTGAGTAGGAAATTCTTGGTTGGAATTGCTTATCTTTAAAAATTGAACTCCAGTCCCTTCTGGCTTTCAATGTTTCTGCAGAATTCTGGCACAATTCTGATGGATTTTCCCCATCAGAGGTAGTCTCACCTTTCTCTCTTGCTGCCCTTAGGATTTCTTTCATGCTTACATTTTGGACATGGATTACTGTGTCTTGGTGATGGTCTTCTCATGTAGTATCTCACAGGGGTTCTCTGAATCTGAATCTCTTGCACTTGGATGGTTATTTCACTAGCAAAATGGAGGAGGTTCCCTTGAATTCCCTCATGGAGTATTTGTTCCATGGTATTTTTCATTTCCTTTTTCTGCTTCAGGGATATGAATCAGGAGTAGGTTTGGGTTTTTTTGAATAAGCTTTTGGAAGCTTTCTTCCTTTTTTTTTGAGTTTTTTGTAATGCCTTTAACAGACTGTGCTAATTCCATATTTTGGTCTTCAAGGTCTGAGATTATTTTATCTGCATGATTGAACCTGTTCCCAATACTTTTTACATAGTTATTGATTTCAAGGATGGAGATTTTTATTTCAGAGTAGGATTTTTTGAAGTTCGTCAACTTTACTTTTACTTCCTATATGATTTCTTTGAGTTTTGTTTCATGTTTCTCATTTCCTGTCTACTTGTGCCATCCATTCTCCAATTTCTGTGGCTGTCAACTGAGGCAAGTTGTATAATGTTTGTGCTCCAAAGGCTGCTTTTTCATTTGCTATCTCATTAAAATTCTGAGAGTTGGTTTTTCTTCAGTATTTCCTCATTAACCTCTGTGAAAGAGGGAGGAGTTCCACCTTGTGGCAGGTTCCCATTACCCAAGCTTCTCTACCCGCTGAAACTAGTTGGGCTGCATTCTCCTCCCCCTTCTGCATTGATTGATGACCAGCTTCAGGGAGGAGGAGTGGAGGGTGAATTGAGGCAGCACCTCCCAGCATCACTGGCCTCCCTCCCTCTCTGCATGATCTCAGATTCTTGCATACCTAGCTCATGGCAGGGGTATATGATGCCCAGATTTTCACACATGACTTTTTGTTTTCTATGTTCAAGGAGACTCCACTGGTTATGGGGAGTTTCTCCACTGGTTATGGGGAGTTCCAAACCTATTCAGGGCGCCTCCTTTATTCAGGAACTGGATCCCCATTCTCTGCCCTGACCTGCTAGAGATGCGCTGGTCTATTGCTCTGCCAGGAGCCAGCAGCAGGTTTGTCAGTCAGATTCATCCCACAGATGGGACTTCTTCTTGTACAGAACTGCTTCCCATTCCTCTGGGCTCTGATCCCACCACTGCCGCCCAACCAGGTTTCCGCCTGTGTGAAACAGATGTTTTGCACACTGCTGGGAAGAGTGAGCCAATTAAGAGCATCTTATGATCACTCATCACTCACTCTTCTCCTCCAAATAGATCTTACTTTTCTATGTGCACCTGGTGCCTGGTTTTGCCCACTTTTAAGTGGGGTTATTTGTTTTTGTTTTTAGTTTTTTTCCTGTTGATTCAAGTTCCTTATAAATTCAGGATATTAGCACTTTGTTGGATGAATAGTTGGCAAATATCTTTTCCCATTCTTGAGGTTGTCTATGAACTCTGTTGTTGGTTTCCTTTGCTGTGCAGAAGTTATTTAGTTTAATTAGGTTTCACTTGCCAATTTGTTTTTGCTGCATTTGCTTTTAAGGGTTTGGACATGAATTCATTGCCTCTGTTGTACAAAAGAGTGTATACTACTCTTTCTTCTAGGCCATTTATAGTCTGAATTTACAATTAAGTCTTTAATCTATCCTAAGTCAATTTTTATACATGGTAAGAGAAAGGAGTCCAGTTTCATTTTTCTGTATATGGGTAGCCTACTTTCCCAGAACCATTTATTGACTATGATTTTCTTCCCCCAAAGTTTAGTTTGTTCAATAGTTTCAAAGATCAGTTGATTGTCATTCAGTGGCTTTATTTTTGGGGATCTCCATGTTGTACCCTTGGTCTATGTGCCTATTTTTGCCCCAGTACCATGCTGTTTTGGTTACTACAGTCTTATAACAAATTCTGAAGTCTGGCAAAGTAACATCTTGCACTCACTTCCTATGTCCACTCTCATTTACCACAAGCAGTGTACTCATGTTCAGCTACACACTTTTGCCCCCATGACCTAAACAGTACATTTTTACTCCAGTTTACTTTGTTTCTTGTTTGTTTAGTGGCTTCTCTGAACTAATTCTATAAGCTTCTATACTTGGTTATGTTCACCTCCCAATGTCACTCTCAGTTAGCTTAGTGCTCAGCTAATAATTAGATAGGTATTTCCTCAGAAACTTGGAACCAATCAATCTTCCAGTCTTTGGAGGAAGCTTTGTGTGGATGTTGGGCCTTGCTGTCACCACTCAACCATACAGTCTATTACTGCTTAAGCTTTCACATTCTGCTCACACAGAGCCTCCACGTTAGTCAGAGTTCAGGCCTTCTTAGGTCTTTTCTGAGCATGTGTGGTCATCCAGTGTTTCAGGAATATGTCAGAGTTCTTCAAAGTTTTCCATGAATGTTTCATTTTCTGATTCCCTTTTTTAAATCTTTGTAGTTAGATTTCTCCAACTTTTGTCTTCTACTTCAGGCACCTATAATGTCCCAAAATTCCTCTGTTTTCAACAGGAAATCCTGAGAAAAAGTCTGTTTACACTGAAAAAGCTCAGTCAGGTCTGATAAAGACAATTCTGCATATGGGATCTTTCAGAGAACCACAAGACCAGTCAAATATTGACAGTTTTCTGAGAAACTTTTGGTAATGTAACACCTTGCACCTAATTCCTGTGCTTGCTCAGAATGAACTTCAGTCTACTCTGCCCCTCCCAGAGGATATGAGACTGCTTCTTTTCACCATGATTGGGGCCTTGGTTTTTCAAGGATATCTCAGTTCTGGGGAGATGGGAAATAAAATAAGGCAGGTTAAAACAACACATAGCATACTGTTCATACCGAGATTAACCCTTTTTTTGTCAATAAACACTCTGAAGATTTCTGGAAGCTTTGACTAACTCCCAGAGTTCTCCTAAAGTTGATCTGACACTTTACATTGTGATTTCATTGCTTTATGTTGGAAAGAATTTTCAGGAATTCCTACTTCACCATTTTTGCTAACATAATCCAGTCAAATATTGAATAGAACTAATGAGAGTGAATATCCTTACTTTGTCTTTAGTTTGGAGGAGGGGATGATTCACATATTTTATTTTATTTTATTTTTTCAATCACTTTGGAGGGTTGGAAATAGTTTTCTGTGCACATTGTACCCAATAGGTGATTTTTTGTCCCTCTACCCTCTTCCCTTGATCCCTTTCTGGGTCTCTAGTGTCCATTAAACCATTCTCTATGTCTTGTAGATCCTTAGTTTAGCTTCCACTTATAAGTTAGAATACAGTGTTTGGTTATCTATTTTTAAAATTTAATTTAATTTAATTTTAAAAGTGTGGGTTACAATTCAGGGTTAGGTATACAAATGGTCATTATGCAGGTACCCTTGTTGATGAGGTGTACTCCGCCCTCCCCTGGCAGTTTCCCACTACTGCCAATCCCTTTTTTCTAGTATTATGATAATTGTTCAAAGTCCGCTTATAAGTGAGAACATGTGGTACTCAGTTCTTTGTTTCTGTGATAGATCATTCAGTATTATAGACTCTAAGTCCAACCAAGTTGCTGCAAAGTTCAGAATTTTGTCCTTCTTTATGATTGAGTAATATTCCATCACGTACCTGTACCACATTTTAAAAATCCAGTCCATTTTCAATGGGCAGCATGGTTGTTCTATGTTTTTGCTATTGCAAAGAATTCTGCAATAAACATGCTTGTGCAGGTATCTTTTTCATAGAGTGATTTGAGTTTGTACTTGTATTTTCCCAGAAGGGGGATGGCAGGGTCTTACAGAAGGTCAATTTTTAGACCTTTTGGAATTGCCAAACTGTTTTCCACAGAGGTTGTACTAGTTTACAATCTCACCAACAGTGTAGAAGTGCTCCCTTTTCCCTGAATCCTGTCTAGCATCTGTTGTTTTTTGAGTTATTCATGATGGTCAATGATGGTCATCCTAACTGGAGTTAGGTGGTATCTCAGTGTGGTTTTAATTTGCATTTCTTTGATGATTAGTGAGACTGAGCATTTTTTCATGTATCTGTTGACTGTTCATATGTCTTCTTTTGAGAAGTGTCTATTCAAACCTTTTGCCAGCTTTGTAATAGGGCTGTTTGTTTCTTTCTTTTCAGCACGTTGGAGTTCCTTGTATATCCTGGATGCTAGGCTTTTGTCAGATATACAGTTGGCAAATATTTTTTCCCAGACTTTAAACTTTACTATAAGTCTACAATAATCAAAACAGTCTGGTATTGGCACAAGAACAGGCATCTAGACCAATGTAACAGGATAGATATTCTGGAAATAAAACCTCAATTTCTTAACCAACTCATCTTCAACAAAGCTTCTGTAAACAACAACTGGGGAGAGAAGTACATGTTTAGTAAAAGGGAAAACTGGCTGACTCCATGCAGAAGATTAAAACAAGACCTGTACTTATAACCATACATGAAAACTGAATCTAAATGGATCAAAAACCTAAACGTAAAACCTCAAACTGTAGGAAATTTAGCAAATGCAGGAGACACCCTTATGGAAATTGGAACTGACAACCAATTCCTGATCAAAATCCCAAATGCTCATGCCTTAAGAGATAAGACAGACAAGTGGGAACTCATCAAACTAAAAAAAGTCTGCAAAGCAAAAGAAAACATCATCAAGAGAGTGGAGAGACAGCCCACAGAATGGAAAAAAATATTTCACTTTCATTTCGCAAGTTAGTTTACTTAAAATGTTCTCCAGTTCAATTTAAGTTATTGCAAAAGACATTATTTTTTTCTTTTTGATAACTGAATAGTATTCCATAGTGTATATATATCATATTTTTATTATCCACTGAGCGGTTAATGGGCATTTAGGTTGATTCTACATTTTTGCTATTGTGCATTGTGCTGCAAGGAACATGTGGGTGCAGATGTCTTTTTTCATATAGCAATCTGTGTCCTTTGGAGTAGATACCTAGCAGTGGAATTGCTGTATCAAATGGTAGGTCTACTTTTAGCTGTTCAAGAAATTGCCATGCCACATTTCATAGAGACTACTAATTTACACTCTCACAAACAATGTATAAGTGGTTCCTTTTCTTTTTTTATTTTTTAATAATGGCCATTCTGATTGATATAAGGTGGTATCTCATTGTGGTTTTAATTTGCATTTCCCTGATGATGAGTGATGTTATGTACTTTTTCATATTTGTTGGTCATTTGTATATCTTTTTGAGAAATGTATGTTCATGTTATCTGCCCACTTTTAATGGGGTTATTTGCTTTTATCTTGCTGATTTCCTTGAATTCTTTGTAGAGTCTCTCTTCATTTCTTAATCTAGCTAGTAGCCTAACAATTTTGTTTATCTGTTCAAAAATATCAACTTTTTATTTAATTATTTGTATTTTTTTTTTTTTGAGTTGGAGTCTCACTCTGTCACCCAGACTGGAGTGCAGTGGCCGCTCCCGGCCACTGCAGCCTTGACCTGCTGGGCTCCAGTGATCCTTCCGCCTCAGCCTTCCAAGTAGCCAGAATTACAGGCATGCACTACCACGCCTGGCTGATTTTTTGATTTATTGTAGAGATGAGGTCTTGAAGCCCAGGTGGGTCTCAAACCTGCGGGCTCAGGCAATCCACTCACCTCAGCCTCCCAAAGGCGCAGGATTACAGGCTGAGCCACTGAGCCTGGCTAATTATTTGCATTTTTAAGTTCAATTTTATTTAGTTCCACTCTCATCTTCATTATTTATTTTCTTTGACTAGCTTTGGGATTGATTTGTTCATGTTTTTCTAGTTCCTTGAGGTATGATGTTTGATTGTCCATATGTGATCTTTCAGCTTTATTAATGTAGGCCTTCCATGCTATAAATCTTCCTCTGAGCACAAGTTTTCTGTATCTCATCCTGTCTGAGGAGATTGACGATGGGGCTCCAACCCTTTCTGGCTTGTAGGGTTTCTTCTGAGAAAATACTTTTATTCTTGTACACCCAAATGGTTTTCTACAAAATTGCCAAGTATACATAATGGAAAAAGAACAGTCTCTTCAATTAATGGTGCTGAGAAAACTGGATACCCATATGCAGAAAAATGACATTAGACCTTGATCTCTTATCATATGCAAAAATTAACTCAAAATGGATGAGATAATCTTTCTATGTAACACGTGAAACTATGGAAATACTAAAAGAAAACACAAGTGAAAAGCCTTGCAAATAGCATTTGTCTGTGCAAGGATTTTTTTGGATAAACCCTGAAAAGCAATGAATAACTAAGCACAAATTGAGAAACTGATTGCCCCAAATCAAGAAGCTACTGTGCAGCAGAGGAAGGAATCAACATAGAAAAACCACAACCTACAGAAGGAAGGAACATATTTGCAAATGGCACATCTGATAGGGGGTTAATATTCAAAATAAAAGTAATTCACACAACTCAACAATGACCAAAAAACTCAATTCAAATTGGCAAGACTGAACAGACATTTCTCAAAAAAAGACACAAATATCCAAGTGATATAAGAAGAAATGCTCAATGTCATCAATCATCAGTGAAAGGTAAATAAAAACCACAATGACTCTTCTGATTGCTGTCAGTGTGGCTACCATGAAAAAAATAAAAATAACAAGCATTATACGGATGTGAAGAGAGAGATTCCTCACACACTGTTGGTGAGATTGCAAATTAGCCCAGACATTATGGGAAATAGTATAAAGGACTTGAAAATATTAAAAATAAAACTACCATTTGATCTTGCAATCCCACCCCAGGGTATATAGTCAGAGAAAATGATATCAACAGGTCAAAGAGATAACTGCATTCTTAGGTTTACTGTTGCACTATTCAGAATAGCGAATATATGAAATCAAATGAAATGTTGGCTAACAGATGAATGGGAAGGCAAATGAAGTATAGATACACAATGCAATAATGGTCATAAAAATAACAAAATCTGCAGCAACATGGATGAACCTAAAGGGTATTATGTTAAGTGAAATAAGCCAGGTACAGCAAGAAAAATATGCTGTGATCTCACTCATATGTGAAATTTAAAAAGTCTTCTTATAGAAGTTAGTGAGGAAGGTGGTTTCCAGGGGCTGGGAAAGATAGGGGTAGGAGAAGATGGTGAGCGATTGGCCAAGGGTTACAGAACTATAGTTAGATAAAAGAAACAAGGTTTAGCATTTTATTGCATAGTAGGTTGGCTAGAGTTAGCAATAAAGTATTGTATATTTCAAAATAGCTAGAAGTGAAGCTTTTGTATGCTTTCATCACAAAGAAATGATAAATACTTAAGGTGCTAGATATGCTAATTACCCTGGTTTGATTATTGCACAATTTATGCCTATATCAAAATATCATGTTGTACCCCAGAAATATGTACAATTATTTATTATGTCAATCATAAATTATAAAATGAGAAATAATTGAGAATGTTCAAAGTGCTGATAAAAAGAAGCTGCGAGGGAAGGAGAAGATTAATTTCAAGAAGCAAAAAGAAATGATGATTTGAGGAAGATTCTTGAAAAAATGAAAGAGAAGGGCTCCTAGCCACAGATAGAATGGTTTATATTAGATTAAAGGAGAGCCTTTCTATCACAACAACAAACACAATAGAGAGTTCAAAGGGTGTAGATATAGGTAAGTATGCAAATCTTATGAAGGAGAATTGAGCAAATTCCCTTCCAATAACTCTGAATTTCTCTGTCAATTGGAAGGGCAGGCTACCTAATAAAAATAAGGTAATGGAGAATTGGAAGTCTGAGGAGAGTTTGGAAATTGGATGTTGCTGTGGGGTATGGTGGAGCAAGTTGAGTTAGTTTATAAAGCAAGACTCTTGGGTATGATTGAGAATACACATGGTATTGGTGAAAATTATAGAAACACCTTTGTGGTTAATGATGATAATATCAACTTCCTGTGCTGCCTGATCTTTTTGAGCAGTGATCAGTAGCCCAAAAGCAGGCAGGGAGAAAGGAGACTTTTGTATTGGACTTTTTACAAGGAAGTGAAACAGATAGTAGGGAGTTAGGTGAGGATAGAGAATACTGAGTAATGAGAAGAGCTATAAAATGTACACCAGAAAGCAAGGATGTGGACAGCAGATTGAGCTAATGGACAGGCAGAGTGTGGTTCTACAAATGTAGTGAAATTTCTGTGAGTCTAACCACTATTTTACTTAGAAAAATTGTGTCAAGAAACTAGAAGGACAGAAGCATGCAATCAGAGGGTGAGATGCCTGAGTTATGACTGTGCCATGCCTGTAGATGTTTAGGTGATCTGTAGCTCTGCTACTGTAATGATTCATGGACTAAGACTCTAAACAAGGAGTATAGATAAAGTATCTCTCACTTTTGGGATAAGATATTCTCAAACCTGAACATCTTGGGTTACTGCATAGGGCAGAGTGGTAGGGACGAGTAAATGTATCTCTGGATCTCATGCACTACAGCATCCATATAGGGTATGTGGTTCTGACATGCATGCCCTACTTGTCCTCCAGTGTCTTCAAACCCCATGGTCACCGTCTTCCTGGACTTTATCTGTCAGGGCAGGAGTCAGAATTTACATGAAATGCAAAAGACTTGAAGTACCTTTTATTTGATCCCTTAATCACTGCCCTGTTTGGTTGGAGAAGAGGAGATGGGGAAATGGGGAGTCACTACCTCCATAAGGAAATAATAGAAACAGAGATTCTGTTTCCTGAACAATCTGGAAGCTCATTAGAAAATTGAACACAGGAGACAGAGTTTAAGATGGTGACTGGATAGGTCAGACTGTGAGTCTCTGCAAAAGAAAGTGTCCATAAAGACTCTCTGCATGAGTAGGCATGCGCTAGTGGGAGAGTGAAAGCCCATGTGAGGGGAGACTCAGGTTCATGCCCCCAGGACCCCCTCTGAGGTGGGACTGCAAGCCCCCACCACCCTGAGATTGGAGCACAAGTGTGCAAGATTGTCTGCTGTTCATGGGACTCTCCTGAGAAGAGCCTGCCAAATCCAGCTGATTCTCATCACCTGGCACCTGGCCCACACCATCACCTGTTATAGCAGATCAGCTAGAGCCCCAGATCTGATTAGTGGAGAGAGAGGATTGGGGAGAGATGGAGAGGAACCCCATGCCCAGTGAAGAGATGCCAACTGCAGCCATTTTCTCTGTCCCAGGATCAGGCAGAGACCTGCATTACCCTGCTCAGCTCCGCCCAGCTCTGCCTAGTCTCCAACTTGGGACCTTAAGGTAATCTCATCAAGCTGGGAGAGACAGAAGCCCCTCCCCAAGCTGAATCAGACACAGGTCAGCTCTGAGTGGCAGACTTGACAAGCAGCAAGCTGGGTGCATCCAGATCTTATCCACCCTCCTCCCACAGTAGGCCTTGGCATCTGACCCAAGCTGTGAGCACATCAGCCTGCACTGAGAGCAACTCTATCCGCCTGGGCTGAGAACTAGAGATCAGAAGTGAAAAGTTGTTGGACTTACAGGAACAACACCAGAGAGAGTTTTGTTCCTTTTTTTAATTTTTTTATTTGTTGTCTGTTTGTTTTATTTTTTCTCTTTCTGCTTTGTTTCCATTATTTTACTGAAACTTTATCCGGTTTTTTTCTACTTTTCTTTAGACTTCCTGTTGTGTATGGAAGAGTACATCAGTAGGGAAATTTTTGTTGGATTGTGTATTTGTATGATTATCTGTATGTTTCAAAAATTTTTTTTTACCTTTTTCTGTCTTTGTGACTCTTCATTGTTAGTTGGTATGGCAGTCTGTTTTCACTCTTACTCTACTCTCTCTCCACCTTCCTCTTGTCCCCTTTTCCTGTTTCCATTCTTTTTCTTATATAGTTTTGCTTCCAGAGAGCAAACCTATACCCTTACTGCTTGGACAGATTGTAAGGCAGTGGGAAGTGGGTTCCTGGGTGCCCATATACCTGTTGGTGGATACTGGTATTTGCAGATACATTTTTGAATCACAGCTCCCCTTCATTTAAGTCTCAAAACTGCAAAAAGTACAACCCCAAACCCACACTTCAGCTTCAGAATTGAGCAAAACCAAAGGATCCACATAAGGAAGAATAGGAGACTGAGAAAACAGAAGTAAAAGCGACCCTGCCATTCCTGAACAGCAGAATTAATGAAGGGGGAAAAAAGAGTGGGGAGGGGACAGGAAAATCTACACAAATAAAAAAAACAAAAGAAGATTAAGGTTCTCACACAGACCCCCCTGCGAGGCCAGACACTGAGAATACAGACTATGGAACACAAAAAATGAAGAGCCCCAAGAATGACTGGTCTCAAACTACAAACCCAGATATCAAGACATAAATAGAGAGAATAAAAAGAATTGCAGAGAGACAAAAGGAAAATATGAAGGCATTGATAACTGAGATAACAGCAGTAAAGAATACTGTGAATGAAATAAGTAACAAACTGATAAGCATGGAAAGCAGAATTAACCAAGCAGAAAAAAGAATCTCAGAGTTGAGGACCAAAATATAGAATGAACCCAAACTGTCAAAAACATAGAAAAGAAACTTAAAGGCTTAAAGAGACAGAACAAAACCTTCAAGAGATGAGCAATTATTTCAAGAGGCTGAACCTAAGAGTAATTGCACTTCCAGAGGCAGAAACAGAAACAGAGACCACCCTGGAACAAACATTTCATGAAATTATTCAAGAAAACTTCCCTCATCTCATCAGTGATGCAAAAATTCAAACACAAGAGATTCAGAGAATCCCTGCAAGAGAACAAATGAGAAGACCAACTCCTAGACACATAATAATTCACCTAAACAAAGTAGGTATAAAAGAAAAATTCCTAAAGGCAGCAAGAGAAAAAAGTCAGACTACCTACCAGGGAAGACCAATTAGAATAGCAGCAGATTTATCTACAGAAACACTTCAGGCTAGGAGAGCTTGGGGCCCAATCTTCAAAGTTCTTAAAGATAAACAATTTCAACCAAGAATAACCTACTCAGCTAAGCTAAGCTTCATAAGTGAGGGAAAATTAAAATCTTTCTTAGACAGTCAATCCCTAAGACGTTATGCTGCCTCCAGACCAGCTCTACAAGAAACATTTAAGAAATTATTAAGCATAGAAGAAAGACAAAAAAGAATGACAGCCCTCTTCACAAGAGTGAAGGAAAAAGATGGAAAACCCACATGAATCAACCCCAAAATGAAAGAAAGACAACAAATAAACAGGAACAACAGCAACTTATAAAAACCTCATGACAGGGATAGACTCTCACATTTCAATAATTAACTGGAATGTGAATGCACTAAATGCATCACTGAAAAGACATAGAATGAAAAAATGGATAAAATATTATGTGGCAACAATATATGGTCTCCAAGAGCCTCATCCCACAAGAAAGGACACTCACAGACTCCAAGTAAGAGGATGGGAAACAAAATTTCATGTGAACGGAACACAAAAGAAAGCAGAAGTTGTGATCTTAATTTCAGACAGAATACCCTTTAAGCTATCAAAAATTAAAAAAGATACAGAAAGTCACTATATAATGATAAAAGGTTCACTCCATCAATAAGAAATATCCATCCTAAACATATATGCACCCAACATAGGTGCACCAACTTTCATAAAGCAGCTTCTAGGCAAACTTAAAAAAGATATTAACTCTAAAACTATCAAAACTGGTGACTTTAATACCCCATTCACAACCCTAGACAGATCATTAAGACAAAAATCAGCAAGGAGATCTGGAACCTCAGTGTGACTCCTGACCAAATGGACTTAATTGATACCTACAGAACACTCCATCCTTGGCCATAAATCAAGCATAAACAAATTTCATAAGACTGAAATTTTACCATGCACTTTCTCAGACCACAATGGAATAGAAATAAATATCAACACCAACAGAATTCCCCCAAAACTCACCAAGACATGGACACTAAACAGTATGATATTAAACAACTACTGGGTCAACATGGAAATCAAAACAGAGATTAAAAGAGACCTGAAAACTAATGAAAATGAAGAAACATCTTACCAAAACCTCTGGGATGCCATGAAAACTGTACTAAGATGGGAAACCATATCTCTACAAACACACATGAAGAGAATGGAAAGATCACAAGTTAATAGCCTAACAAGACACCTAAGGAAGCTAGAAAAGCAAGACCACCAAAACCCTAACTTCAACAGAAGAATACAGATGACCAAAATAAAAGCCCAAATCTTGGACATAGAAGACAAAAAGATAATATAAAAAAAAATCAATGAAACAAAAAGCTGTTTCTTTGAAAAAATAAACAAGATTGGTGGTCCTCTAGCTAGACTGAACAAGAAAAAGAGAAAAAACCAAAATAAACACAATCAGAAACACAAAAGATGACCCTGAAGAAATACAAAAGATTATCAGAAACTTCTATGTACACTTGTATGGAAACAAATGTGAAAACCTAGAGGAAATGGAGGACTTTCTGACATCACACAACCTACCCAGGTTGAAACAAGAAGAAATCGAGACCCTTAGTAAACCAATAGAAATCCAGGAAATTGACTATGCCATAAGAAATCTACCTACAAAACCAAAACAAAACAAACAAACAAACAAAAGAACAAAAACCACTGAATCAGATGACTTTCCAGCAGAATTCTACAAAACATACAAGGAGGAACTGATACCAATTCTATTGAAAGTATTCCAGGCAATTGAGATAGACTAAACTCTCCCCAAATCATTTTATGAAGCTAACATCACATTGATACACAAGCCAGGTAAAGATCCAACAAAGAAAGAGAACTACAGGCTGATATCCTTGTTGAACACAGATGCTAAAATTCTCAACAAGATCCTAGCAAACAGGATTCAACAACACATCTGAAAATCATCCACCATGACCAAGCAGGCTTTATCTCCAGGATGCAAGACTGGCTCAACATTCATAAGACCATAAACATAATTAAATACATCAACAGATGTGAAAACAAAAACCACACTATTATATCATTAGCTGCAGAAAAAACTTTTGTTAAAATACAGCACCCCTTCTTGATAGAAATTCTTGGACATCTAGGCATAGATGGAATATACCTCAAAAATAGTAAGAACAAGCTATGAGAAACCCACAGCCAGATTACTGCTAAACAGACAGAAATTGGTACATTTCCCCTGAAAACTGAAACAAGACAAGGATGCCCACTCTCATCCCTCCTGTTCAACATAGTTTTGAAAGTCCTAGCTAGAGCAATCAGAGAAGAGAAGGTGATCAGGGGTATCCAAATCAGAAAAGAGGAAATCAAGTTATCTCTCTTTGCAGGCGACATGATTCTATACCTTGAAAACTCAAAAGAATCTGTCAAAAACCTCCTTACGCTCATAAAGGACTTTGGCAAAGTCTTAGGGTATAAAATAAATGTGCAAAAGACAATTACATTTCTATACATCAATAATAAACAAACAGAAACCCAAATAGGACATAATTCAATTCACAATAGCCACACACACAAAATTAAATTCTTGGCTTCTTCCTAAAGATGTAAAAGACATTTACAATGAAAACTACAAAACATTGATCAAAGAAATCAAAGTTGATACAAACAAGTGGAAAAAGATTCCATGCTCACGGGTTGGCAGAATTGACATTGTTAAGATGTTCATTCTACCTAAGGCAATCTACATATTTAATGCAATGCCCATCAAATTACCAGCAACATTCTTCTCAGACCTAGAAAAAACAATAGAGGAATTCATATGGAAACATAAATGACCAAGAATAGCCAAAACAATCCTCATCAAAAAACAAAAACAAACTAACAAAACAAATCAGGAGGGATCACACTCCCAGACTTTATACTTTAGTATAAAGTTACAATAATCATAACAGCCTGGTATTGGTACAAGAACAGGCATATAGAACAATGAAATAGAAATGAGATTCAAAAAGCAAAACATCAATTTCTCAATCAGCTCATCTTCGACAAAGCCTCCACCACCAACCACTGGGGAGAGGAGAAACTATTGAGTAAATGGTGCTAGGAAACTGACTGACCACAGGCAGAAGATCGGAACAGGACCCCTACCTATCCCCATACATAAAAATCAACTCGAAATGGACCAGAGACTTAAACAAAAAAGTATAAGAAACTTTGAAAATGCAGGAGACACTTATGGAAATTGGAACTGGCAAACAATTCCTGATCAAAACCCCAAGTGTCCATGCCATAAGAGATAAGCTAGACAAGTAGGACCTCATCAAACTCACAAACTTATGCAAAGTGAAAGAAACCATCAAGAGAGTAGGGAGATAGCCCGCAGACTGGGAAAAAATATTTATCAACTCTATGTCTGACAAAGACCTAACATCTAGGATCTACAAGGAACTCAAATGTGCTGAAAAGAAAAAACAAACAAATGGCCGCTTTACAAAGTTGGCAAAAGATATGAATAGATAGTTCTCAAAAGAAGACATATGAGCAGCCAGCAGATACATTAAAAAATGTTCAGCCTTACTAGTCATTAAAGAAATGCAAATTAAAACTACGCTGAGATACCACCTAATTCCAGTCAGAACAGCCATTGTCAATAACCCAAAAAATAACAGATGCTGGAGAGGATGTGGTGAAAAGGGAACACTTCTACACTGTTGGTGGAAGTGTAAACTAATCCGACCTCTGTGGAAAACAGTGTGGCATTTCCTAAAAGTTCTAAAAATCAACCTTCCATATGATCCCACAATCCCCCTAGTAGGAATATACCCAGAAGAACTCAAATCACTCTATAAAAACATACCTGCACACATATGTTTATCACAGCACTGTTCACAATAGCAAGAACATGAAACAAACTGTGTTGCCTATCAAAACAGAACTAGATAAAAAATATGTGGTACGTATACACAATGGACTTAGCCACAAAGAAGAAGAAAATCATGAAATCTGCAGCAACCTGTATGGACTTAGAGTCTATGATACTGAGTGATCTTTCACAGAAACAAAGTACTGAGTATCACATGTTCTCACTCATAAGTGGATCTTGAACAACTATTGTAATACTATAAGAAGAGGATTGACAGTAGTGAGAAACTGCAGGGGTTGGGGAGTGGGGAGGTGGGATTAGGAGTAGTGGGAATCTGCCTGGGAATGGGGGGGCAATCCTCCTCAACAAGGGTACCTGCACAATGAATATTTGTACCCTAACCCTGAACTGTACCCCACAATTTTAAAATAAAATATTAAAGGTGAAAAAAGAACTCCCTTCCCTGGCAGTTTCCCTCAACTGCCAATCCCATCCTCCCTCCCTGGCAGTTTCCCACTACTGCAATCCTGTTCTTACAGCATTATGATAATTGTTCAAGGTCAACTTATGAGTGACAACATGTGGTACTTTGTTCTTTGTTTCTTGACAGATCAGAGTATGATAGACTCTAAATCCGTCAAAGTTACTGCGAAGTTCATGTTTGTCCTTCTTAATAGCTGCATAATATTCTATTGTGTATACGTACCATATTTTTAAAATCCAGTCCAACTCTGATGGGCAGCATGGTTGGTTCTATGTTTTTCTTATTGTGAATAGAGCTGAAACAAACATACATGTGCAGGTATCTTTTTTGTAGAATGATTTGAGTTCCTCCGGGTATATTCCCAATAGGGGGATTCTGGGTCATATGGAAGGCCAATCTCTAGTTTTTTAAGAAATCACCACACTGTCTTTCAAAGAGGTTACACCAGTTTGCATTCCCACATGGTGGATAAATTTTGAGATGTGTTGTTGGATCCAGTTTGATAGAATCTTGTTGAGAATATTTGCATCTATATTCATCAAGGATATTAGCCTGTAATTCTCTTTCTTTGTTGGATTTTTACCTAGTTTGGGTATCAATGTGATATTAGTTTCATAAAATAATTTGGGGAGAGTTATGTCTTTCTTGATTGCCTGGAATACTTTCAATGGGATTGGTATCAGTTCCTCCTTGTAAGTTTTGTATAATTCTGCTGGAAAATCATCTGGTCCAGAACTTTTTTTGTGGGTAGTTTTCGTATGACAAAGTGAATTTCCTGGATTGTTATTGGTTTATTTAGGGTGTCAATTTCTTCTTGTTTCAACCTTGGGAGGTTGTGTGCTATCAGAAAGTCTTTCATTTCACTTATGTTTTCGAGTTTGTTTCCATACAGCTTACATAGTTATCTCTGATAATCTTTTGTATTTTTTCAGGATCAGTCATGACTTCATCTTTTGCATTTCTGATTGTGTTTATTTGGGCTTTTTCTCTCTTTTTCTTGGTCAGTCTTGCTAAGTGGTTATCAATATTGCTTATCCTTTCAAATAACAAGCTTTTTTTGTTGACTTTTTCTATGATATTTTTGTCTTCTATGTCATGTATTTGGGTTTTTATTTTGGCAATCTGGATTCCTCTGCTGAAGTTAAGGTTTTGGTGGTCTTGTTTTTCCAGTTCTCTTAGGTGACTTGTTAGACTGTTAACTTGTGATCTTCCATTTTCTTCATATGTGTTCTCAGAGGCATGAATTCACTTCTTAGTACTGTTTCTATGGCATCCCAGAGGTTTTGGTAAGATGTTTCTTCATTTTAATTTGTTTCCAGGAATCTTTTAATTTATTCTTTAATATCCATGTTGATCCAGGAGTTGTTCAGCATCACATTATTTAGTCCATGTCTTTGTGGGTTAGGGGAACCTTGTTGTTGATATTTATTTTTATTCCACTGTGGTCCGAGAAGGAGCATGACAGTATTTAAACCTTATGAAATTTGTTATACTTGATTTATGGCAGAGGATGTGGTCAATCTTGGAGTACATTCCATGAGGTAATGAGTAATATGTATAATTTGTGGTTGCTGGGTGGAGCATTTTGTAAGTATCTATTAGGTTCATTTGATCAATCATCAGGTTGAAATTCTGGATCTCCTTGTTGATATTTTGCCTTGATGACCTGTCTAGGGTAGATCAGGGGGTATTAAATCCCCAATGTGATAGTGTTAGAGTCAATATCTTTTTAAAGTTTACTTAATAATTGCTTTATAAAAGTTGGTGCTCATGTGTTTGGTGCATATATGTTTAGGATGGATATTTCTTGTTGATGAATTGAGCCTTTTATCATTATGCAGTGTCCTCTGTTTCTTTTTAAATTTTTGATTGCTTAAAGGTTATTTTGTCTGGTATTAAGATTGTGACTACTGCTTTCTTTTGTGTTCCATTTGCCTGAAAATTTGTTTTCCATCCTCTAAATTTGAGTCTGTGAGTGTCCTTTCTGGTGAGATGCATCTTCTGAAGACAGTATATTGTTGCATCATGTTTCTTTAACCAGTTTTCCATTCTATGCCTTTTCAGTGGTGCATTTAGTCCACTTACGTTCAGGTTGATTATTGTCTGTTGCTGAAAATAATCCTGTACAGTCAGGGGAAAGAGAGAAAGAACATCCTCCATTATTGTTAATTCTAGCTGAGAAAACTCATCTTAGCAATTGATACTGACATTTAAACAGGGTTGTGAATATAGTGGCATTAGCTTCAGGAATTCCCATGGAGGGCAACTTCACCTGCCTCTTCTCTCAACCCAACCTAGCATTTAACATTTAACACCAGGACTCTTAACTTTACTCATTAATAAACTCTTCTTTGTCCATTAGATTCTCTAAATCTCAGAATTACTCTGTGAATCAAGTGTTCTATTTATGTTTTACAAGGGTGTTGAAGATCGTGGAGGCAAAATCCTTGCTCTATTATCCCAAAGTATCATGGTAAGTTCAAGTCTCAAGCTAAGTTTTAGGGCTGTTTTTCTTACTGGAAGTGGATTTGAGGAGAAACAACAGAGGAGGAATTCTCAAGAGAAGATGACACACGGTTCATCTGCATTGGAAGGAATCTGGTAACAATCTCTTCCTCTGATAAGTAGTCATTGACAAATAGAATTTGAACATACCCTGTCTGTTTTTATAATCTCTGTCAGGAAAAGTGATCTTAGCACTTAGTTCAACATCAGACTTCCAGAGTCAAGAACAGATCGGGGAGAAAATAAGCTCACAGGAAAATTGTTCAGGAAGCCTCTTAGAGAGCATTGCAGAAGAGGGAAGGGCCTCATTCAGGTCTTTTCTCTTTATGTCAGAACCCAGGGATCCACTAGAAGACTGGACAGTTTAAGACCAGTACCAAAACCAAAAGGCAGAACTCTCAAATACTTTATAAAAAGAACTTTTTTGGTATCAATTCTGATCCATACTTACTATGTGTTTCTTCATGTTCCTCTTTTAAGGGATGATCTTTGCTTTATGTTTTGTATTCTACTGGATTCAAACATTTTTTACACTCTTATGGAATAGAAGATTGAGGGTAAAGCTTGAATTATTCCAAACCTGTGTTCATTTTGTGCATACTATACAAGCCTTCTAAAATAGTCTCTGGTTTTTCATGACCCAGACCAGGAAGATCTGGGTAAAGAGGATAATTTAGTCATATTTCTTATTTCTCTCTCTCTCTTTCTCTCTGTCTCCTGTATCTTTTCCATTATTTTAACTGGTCATAATTTAGTATAAACACGTCTTCGAACATTAGTGGTTAGATGATTTGTTTTTCCTGAATTTAATATTTTCTGAAGATGCTGTCCACTTTCATAGATTTTAATTATGGATTAATGATTCTTTATAAAGAAATTATTCAGTCTTACGTGGAAATTATGAAGTATGTTTTGAAAATTTTTCTAAATGTTTATAATTTCAATTTCTTAGTCTATTTGGAGAATTTACAACTTATAAACCCACACACATTCACCAAAGAGAAGTATATCATATCCTTGCCTAATTTTTTAAACTATTGTAAAACTCGCTCTGCCAGAAAATTCTTCTCCCTGGTCAACCAGGACTTCCTTGATTACTTCATATCCGTAAAATACCACAAGTGCAATTGCTATGTTGTATGTGAGTTGTATATTAAGTTCAATTAGAGACTGCCAAACTGTTTTTGTGGAGACACTACTATGGTCTGAATGTATTCAACTGCCTTCCCTCAAATGTTATGTTAACATTTTATCACCAATGTAATAGTATTAAGCAGTTGGGTCTCTAGGATGTGATTTGGTCATGGGGGCAGAGTACTAATTTTTCAGATTACTGGTTTTATAAAAGTAGCTATTCACTTCTTCCACCATGTAAGGACACAGCCATAAGGTACCCTCTTGGAAGCAGAGTCTAGGTTCTCACCAGACGTCAAATTTACTGGTAGTTTCATCTTGGACTATAACCCTCCAGAACTGTGAGCAGTAAATCCCTATTGTTTGTAAATTACCCAGGCTAAGGTATTTTTGTTAGAGCAACAGGAACAATAAGACAGTAGCTGTACCAATGTACATTTCCACAAACAACTATGAGTAATATAGTTTTCCCACATTGTCTCTGGCATTTAGCATTATATTCTTTCTTTTAGCCACTCTGGTAAGTGAGTAGTGGTTTCTCATGATGGTTTTAATTTGCATTTCCTTATTGGTTAATGTTGTTGAAAATATTTTCATGTGCTTACTTGCCAAGTATGTATATATTCTTCTGAGAGATGCCTGTTTATATCTGTTTCCCATTTCCTAATTGATTTTTTTTGAGTTGGAATCTCACTCTGTCACCCAGACTGGAGTGCAGTGGCAGCTCCTGGCCACTGCAGCCTCGACCTGCTGGGCTCCAGCGATCCTTCCACCTCAGCCTTCCAAGTAGCTGGAACTACAGGCATGCACTACCATGCCCAGATAATTTTTAAATGTATTGTAGAGATGAG
Organism: Carlito syrichta; assembly: GCF_000164805.1. Taxonomy (NCBI): domain Eukaryota; kingdom Metazoa; phylum Chordata; class Mammalia; order Primates; family Tarsiidae; genus Carlito; species Carlito syrichta. The sequence goes on from NW_007251751.1 coordinate 75,657, forward strand.
GTCTCACCAAGCTGCCCAGGCGGGTCTCGAATCCACGGGCTCGGGCAATCCACCTCATTTATTTTTATTTTTACTGTTGGGTTTTATGAAATTTTTCTATTCTAGATAGTAGTCTTTAATCAGATATGTGATATGGGGCTTGCAGATATGTTCTACCATTCTTTAGCTTATGGGGCTGTTTTTCAAAAGAATACTTAATTATGAAGAATGATACTCATGATACAATTTAAGTAAAAGAGCAAAGCTTAAAACAACATGCAAAATATATTATCCTTCCATATATAGAAAAGTATACATTAAATGTCAACTTGTTTTATTTGCATGGAGTGATGAGGAGCATGAATTTTAAATTTTTGTTTATTTAAATTTTCTATAGTTATTCTTATATCTAAGTACACATATAAGTTTGTAGGCAGTCACAAAATCAATAGCGATTTCCATAGAAGGTAGGCCAGCATTCAGGAACCCTTCCAGAAGAAGAGAAAGGCATGAACTAAGCTGGTTCATGAAAGACAGAAGGATGTTTTCCGTCCCAATTTGTCCACAGGAATTCTGTGTCCCCAAATGCCTTCACTGGTGTTTTGCTTCTTAAGGCTTCAGAAAGAAATGCCCTTGAGAGGTCTTTCCTCCCTGCCCTTCACCTAGTGGCCTTTTGAATTCCAATGTTTCTTTGAACAAATCTTTCCTAGGAATACCCTGGATAAATTCACAGTTACCACCACCCAGGGATGTGTGTCCTTGTCCATGGCTGATAATTTCCCCCTCCTCCCACTGCCAAAAATAATGTTTTGAAGCTCTAACCTGCAGTATGATGGTATGTGAAGGTGAGGCCTTTGGGAAGTCTAGGTTTAGACAAGGTAATGTAGATACAGCCTTTATAACAGTAGTCTCTTTATAAGAGGAAAACAGAAATATCTTTTTCCTTCCACATACACACAGAGATGAGGCCACATGAGCACAAAAGTAGAAGCTAAGAGGGTCTCCCATGAAGAACTGATCTGTTGGCACCTTGACTTTAAACTTCCCAATCTTCAATACTGTTTAAAAAAATGTCTGTCATTGAAGTCACTCTTTGTTACAGCAGCCCAGACACACTAAGAACGAGGTGAACCTTGTGTCATCATATACAGTAAAGTGGTAGTCCCTCTCCTGGGAACAAAGAACCAGTTCAAAGATAGGGATCAGAGAGAAAAGGCCTGGTGGGCAGAAGCTCATTCCTGATGACCTGACTGACCCTGCCTGAGTCACAGCATCTCTGACCTGAGTGACTTGTCTGTATAATGGCGGAATAACTCTCTCACAAGGCTGTTGCAAGTGCAAACTGTGACAACTTCTGTGAAATAAATGAGAAAACGAGTAGGAAAAGTGCTTTCTAAACTGTAATAATGACTTGCAAAGGTTAACAAGCAATCATTCCACAGAAATTCACCAGAAGATGTTGCACTCTGGCACTCTGTGTTGCACTCTGGCACTTCTAAATAACAGGAAAAAAAAAGATACAGCCTGGACACTGCCTACAGCAGTGTATCTCTAGGGATCAGTAAGCCTGGACAGGAAATGAAATAATATTCATAAAGATATGCTAGGTTGGAAGTTATGTGCTGCCCGCTTTCTCATCATAAAGGAATTCTTTCAGAGAAGGTGTGCTCTAAGGAAAAATGGATGGATTGTTGAAAGGGAGTTAGGCAGAAGAAATTTTAATATTGAGCATCTACTATGTGTCAAGAACCACATTAAGTCTAACTTAGGATCCTGCCAAGTAGTTATCATCGTCATCAATTTTTAAATGACATAAGTGAGGTCCTGAGTGTTAAGTAAACTGCATAAGATCACACAGCCAGAGATGGTGTATTCTATTCACACTCTATTCACAGTGATTTCCAGCCCAGAGCAAATGGCCACCAGATGAAGGTGGGTATTGTCACAGCCATGATGTGAAATGAGGGGACAAGAGGGTCTGAGAAGCTCTCTCAACAGCTGTCTTTCAATTCTCAAGACCCCTGGGATCCTGTACTCTGTCTATAGCCACAAAATCACCATTTCACCTGCTCATGGTTAATGTTACTTGTTTTCTCTGGTTTTCCAAGCATCCAAGGCTGTTTTTCTGTGGTGCTCTAAACACTGCACAGAGGGACCAAAACTCAGGACCAAGAGCTGACTACTCATTGTTTCACCTTGAACTTAAACCAATGGACCAGAGATTTAATTTCTTTTTGGAGAGACAAGGTAGTCTCTCTCCCAGGAACAAAGAACTAGTTCAAAGAGAATAACAATTTCAGGCCGGCTCATGGAGAAGTGACCAGCCGTCAGGAGGATCATGGAGGTTTCTAGGCTGCCAGGTAGTTCAAATGGGTGGAGAGATACCCAAGCATTTTCAGTGTCTCTAGAAAAAATTTAGCCAATTCAGGGAAGGCTGTAGTCCTAAGGAGAATGCCTGACAGGATAAGACCGAGGTCCAAAAACTTCCTTACTTACTGTGGGCAACAAAAAAACAGAAACTGGACAGAGAAGGGGAAGGCAGCTCATCTCTACCACCTGGCCTCCAATGGGACAGAGAGTGAGGGTGGGAGAGTCCTAAACTTTGAGCATGGCTCTAACATGAGGCAAATGACATCTGGCTAAAAAGTGTGAGCTCTGGAGACAGGCCTCCTGGGTTTGAATTGTGGCTCTACTACTTGTCAGCTCAGTGAATTAGCCTCTGTGCTACTCAGTTTCCCTATCTCTACAATAGACAGTAATCACCTACCTGAATATTATGGATATAAAGGAAATTAGTTGGTGTGTGTGAAGCTTCAGAAGGGTACTTGATGCCTATGACCAGCACCATAGCCTGTTGTGATGGAAGACAATCTGAACCAAGGCAAGCCTTTCCTTCCAAGAGTGAGAGAGTCTACATAGTGGGCTTTGTGGACCATACAGTCTCAGTGGTGGCTTCTTATTCTTCTCCTCCTCTTCCTTCCTCTTTCTTCTTCATTTTTCTTCCTCCTTCTTTCTCCTCTTCTAACTCTTCCTCCTCCACATTCTCCTCCTTTCCTTTTTCTTCTTTCTTCCTCCTTTATTTTATTTTTTGTCCTTCTTCCCTTTAAATATATAACAATAATTCTTAGCTAAAGTTCTTATGAAGAAGCCAGTGACCACACTTGACCCTGTAGTTTGCTGTCCTCCTGAAGATTGATCACGTAGATCAAATTATGAATGTGGAGAGTTTTGGCAGACTTCCTGCACTTCGTGGGAATCCAGTAGTGGCTTCTTATTCTCCTCCTCCTTCTTTCTTCTTCTTTTTCATTCTTCTTCTTCTTTCTCATTCCTCTTCTTTTTCTCCTTGTCCACCTTGTCCTCCTCTCCTTACTCTTCCTCTTCTTTCTCCCTCCTCTTCTTTCTTCTTCTTCCTCCTCCCCTTATTTCCTTTAAAAATTTAAAAATTATTCTTAGCTAAGTTTCTTTCAAACCAGTCAGTGACCAGTCTTGACCCACAGACTGCTATCGGCAGTCCTACTAATACAGAAGGCTGTCTACACAGATGTGACTGGGGCAGGGAGTGATGGCAGACTCTCTGTTCCTTGTGAGTTTGGTCTAGGGACTACTGTGGGAAGAACCCAGGGTACAGGGGGTCCAGGAGACTGAAGAATCAGGAGTCAAGCTGGGCAATGGCGGCCTGGCAGGCCTGCTATGAGCCCCCTGGAGGCAGCTGCTGTCCTCTGCTTCCCACAGGTATACACACTACAGGAATCTGTTGGGACCAAAGAGAAGATTCCGATTTTCCCTATGAAGAATCACTGAAAATGAACAAACTAACAGGAGAAAAATGCATACAAATTATATTTAAAGGATATCTCATGGGGAACCACAGGATACTGATGTCCCAATAACCCAATTAGTTCCAGATGCATATATATACTTCTTCGTAAAAGAAAGGAAGATGAAAATGTAGGAATAAATAATTTTTAGGCAAAATAAATAGACACAGGAGGCAGACATCATCTTAAGAATGGTTATTTTTGGAAATTGTGGGACCAGAGAACAAATAATGGTTTCGTACAATGTTTCCAGTTTGCCTGGGATCTATGTGTGGTGTTTAACTTTTAGTCTCTTTCTCTGTGAAATGGGTTTTAGTCTTTTCTGGTTAATAAAATTTCAGGGAAGAGATGAAAGGAAATTGTGCTCCCATGGGGGAACAAGGACCGAGAGATCTTGAAGATATTTTTTTAGTTCAACTGTCAATGTCTCTATTTTGGAGTTTTTTGAGCCCTAATAAATCCTTGAGGCACTTTCTAAGAACCACTCTTAAAACCACTGTTGTGAGCCAGGTATGCATACAATATGAGCCAGATATGCATCATTCCATAGAATTCTTTCACCAGGACTTGTCCCCAAGCCAGGAACTATCACTATAACTCCATTAGCCTCAGAGAATCCTTGAATATAACTCCAGGCAACTGACAGTCATAGCCATTGTGAGGGCAAATTTTTATCTCCATTCTGGTCAGAAGATTAAGTCTTGCTCTGCCGAGTGTGTCCAGTCATGTCTTTATTTTTTTCTTCATTTTATTTTTATTTTAAAGATGTAGGGTACAATTCAGGATTAGGTATACTAATGGTCATTGTACAGGTAAAGTTTGAGCCTCACTTTGGTCCCTCCTTCACCTGGTTAGAGATCAGGTACCCTTATTGATGAAGTGTACCCTTCTCCTCCCCTGGCAGTTTCCCACTACTGCCAATCCTTTTCTTACAGAATTATGATAATTGTTCAGGTCCATTTATGAGCGAGAACATATGATACTCGGTTCTTTGTTTCAGTGATAGATCGCTCAGTATTATAGACTTTAGATCCATCCAGGTTGCTGTGAAGTTTATAATTTTGTCCTTCTTTATGGATATTATTCCATTGTTCATATGTACCACATTGTTTTAATCTAGTCTACTTTTGATAGGCAGCATGATTGATTCCATGTTTTTGCTGTTGTGAATAATGCTGCAATAAACATGTGTGTGCAGGTATCTTTTTCATAGAGTGATTTAAGGCAGGATTCTGTAAGGTGGATAATCTATGTATTTTAAAAAATTATCTTAAATATGTGGGGTACAATTCAGGGTTAGTTGCACAAATGTTCATTATGCAGGTACCCTTGTTGAGGTGTACCCCTTTCCGCCGGCAGTTTCCCACTGCTGCCAATCCTGCACCCGCCCTCCCCTGGCAATTTTCCACTACTGCCAATCCCATTCTTATAGTGTTATCATAGTTGTTCAAGGTCCGCTTATGAGTGAAAACATGTGATACTCAGTTCTTTGTTTCTGTGATAGATCATTCAGTATTATAGCCTATAAGTCCACCCAGGTTGCTGCCAAGTTCAAAATTTTGTCCTTCTTTATAGCTGTGTAATATTCCATCATGTATATGTTTCACATCTTTTGAGGTTATCCTCTCATCAGACTTGAAGAGACAGACACCACTCACCTACACTGGAACAGTTATGTCTTTAAAGGTCACCACAGCACAAAAGTCTTTTATTTTGGTGAGATGAACCTTATTAGTTTTTCAACAATTTCAATGAGGCCTAGTTTATCTGTTTTTCTTTTGATGAATCATGCTTTTTGGCATCAATCGAAGTACCCTTTGCCTAGCCTTAGAGATTTTCTACTGTTTTCTTCTAAAAGCTTCATAATTTCATATTTTGCATTTAAGCTTATGGTCCATCTTGGGTTTTTTTTTGTACTAGGTTGTGCATTAGGTTGAGCTTTCTTTTTTTAACCTAAAAATTCCTGATCACTTCAGATCACTTGAAAAGTCTACCTTTTCTCCATTGAATTAGTTTCCTATGGCTGCTGTATCAAAATACTACAAATTTGGTGGGTGTAAAAGCGTACCATTTTATTACTTTATTGTTCTAAAAGTCTAATGTCTGGAATGGCTCTCACAGGACTGAAGTCAAAGTGTCATAAGTGCTGCCTCTTGGAAGTTATAAGGGAATATTTGTTCCTTGCCTTTTCCAGCTTTTCATGGCCTGTGTTCCTTGGCTCATGGCTGGGCTACTCCAATCTTTCCTTCCATCTTCATATTACATCTTCTGATTCTGCTTCTGTCATTGCAACACTTCACTGTCAGGTCTGACCCTCCTAATTTCATCTTTGAGGGTCCTCCTAATTACATGGGGCACACCTAGATACCTCCATAATAATCTTCTCATCTGAAGATTCTTAATCACATCTGCAAAGTCCCTTTTGCCGAGTGAAATAACATAATCACAGGTTCTGGGGATTAAGGTGTGTGTATTTTTGAGGATGCCGTTATTTATCCCACCACAAATTCCTTTTACTATTTTGGAAAATTCAGTTGGGCATATCTCTATTTTGTTTCATTCATCTGTGTGAATGAGTGTGTCTATCTATTACTAATTTCAGTCTGTCTTTTTTTTTTAAGAAAGAAAGATGCAAAGTTTATTATTCACCTTTCACAGATTGGAAAGGGGGCTGACATACAGAGGCAATATTTCCAGAAGTCATGGAAATATTTACATTCACTGGTTTACTCTAAAGGATATTACAAGGATGCAGATGAAGAGATGCATAGGGCAAGGTATGGGAAGAGGTGCACAAAGAGTGTCAGTGAGACTTGACATCAAACAGACCTCCCCCTTTCTACTTTTTCCAAAGTTTCAGATATTCTAGTTCTCTGAGTTCCATATACATTTTAGAATAATGTCTGAAACTGAAAAAAAATTGGTGGAATTTTGATAAAAATTTTGTTTAACTTGAATGTAATTTAGGAGAAATAGACATCTTTTCTTTTTTTTGAGACAAGGTCTTGGTATCCCACCCAGGCAAGAGTGGAGTGGTGAGATCATAGCTCACTTCAGCTTTGAACTCCTGGTCTCAAAAAATCCTTCCACATCAGTCTCCCAAGAGTTCCTGGGATCTAGGCTCAAGTCACCAAGGGCTGACATTTTTGGTTTTTAGGGAAGTAAGAGTATCACTTCCAATTGTCTTTTAGCCAAGTTGTGGGTGTTTTTTTAATGGATCTGGAAACAAAATGACACTAGGCAAATTGTCAAAATAATAGCATATACATTTTATTATTTTTAAATGTACATGGGGATCTTCATAAGAGAGTAAAGTCCAAAAAAGGACTAAAGCAATGTGCTTTTATACTTTTAAAATAAAGAATGATAGATTTGAGAAGAAATAAAAAGACAAAGGGAATGTGACCAGGAAAACTGTTTCTAGGTGAGTATCAGTGGAAAAAAACACAGTTTTTCTCTGTTTTCGCAGAGCAACAATCAACACAGAGAACTTCTGGGACCAAACGTGTGGGTTTTCAGCTGAAAACCAAGTAACCAATCAATTCTTCAGCAGGCACCTGCTGGGTGGCCTTTAATTCAATTCTGATACTATCTACTAGAGATAGCTTCAGCTCCCACAGTTTGAGGGTTCATTTCGTAAGACTGCTCCCCCACCTCTGACACCAGTCACACGTCTTGGCCTCCATAACTTTTGACTAGCCGGCTTCCAGTTGAGGTGCCCATAGTCTCCTTCTTGAGTTGAATTGATTTACCAGAGTCATTCTCAGAAGTCATGGAAATATTTACATTCACTGGTTTACTCTAAAGGATATTACAAGGATGCAGATGAAGAGATGCATAGGGCAAAGTATAGGAAGAGGTGCACAAAGTTTCCATGTCCTCCCTGGACATGCCAACTCCAGGTACCTTAACGTGTTCAGTTATTGGGAAGCTCTCCATATCCAGTCTTCATGGGTCTTTTGTGGGGTCTTCATTGGACAGGATTGAGTGACAACCTTATAGAAATGTGAATGAGTATGATCCCATACTAATAGACTGAGGGGATACACAGCAAGGTCTGTCTGTACGGATTCTTCTTGGCTTCTCTGTGCAGAATTTCTTCCTCCAGAATACTGGGGAGAACCTTCTCTGGAATGAGGGTCATACAACCTACAAGTAAACAGGATAGGACAGATACTGGCCTTTGGGAAGAGGGAGTATAGTTTCTACTGCTAACTTAGGGGACTGCCAGGTCAAAGGTAGAAGGAAGGAGAAGTCCAGAGAACAGGGTTATGGGAGCTTTGAACCAAGAATCATGGATGAATGTATACATATATACACACACATAATATACACATATATACATAGAACACACACACATTCACTACCCAAGGGAGTCACTAAGTGATATACAGGGGTCCAAAACTAGTGGAATATGAAGATTACTTTGGAAAGTGTATTCAGGTTTATTGTAGACCCCAACTTCCTGTCTCTAGTAGCAAAGGCTATTTTTCACCCTAGTATAGAGAGGGTACCACTACAGAAAAATGTTTATGGCTTGTCATATGGAGGAAAAACAAGTCATTTAGCACTCTTTGAAACCATAATTTTTCTTTTCAACTGGAAATTATCGATATAACAAGCATAATTTGGGTTGGCACATCTTTCACTCTTTCATTTTTCTGGTCTGAAACGTTACTAGATGCTTCAAACAATAAAAGCTGAGTTGATGGCTATGAAGAGAAAATTAGTAGCTATGCCACAAGGACTCTGAAATTGGAGAGAAGAATGTAGATTAACATGAGAATGAATAAACAGAAGGGAACAAATCTAAGCATAGTTCTCCACATTCTATTGAATTATCCCTGGAAATAGTTCAGTTCAATGAAGTAGTTTGGCCTCATTTATTGGATAAATAATATTTATCTTGTCTTTTAAAAGGTATCGGTTAGAGCCTGTGTGTCCCAAGTTATTTACACAGAAGCAACATTTGTCTCCATTTATTGGCTCTGTCTCCTGCCTGTTGGACTGTTAGTCCATCCAGGACACCATGGCTGTAAAGTACCACCAAAGCTAAATGTCAGCTTCTGATGGATTGTTTTTAATATTAACACAGTAATATTGAACTGCAGTTCTCCTACTATAGAAAGATTTAGGGCTGTCTTTTCTATCTCATCAACTCTAATGCTTGGGACAAGGATTTGTCATTTACCTGCTGATAATCTGCTTTAATTATATGAATGCATGCCTTTATTCAGCTGGTAATACCATTAAATTATTCACTTAAATCCCATATTTTTCATTCACAATAAAAACAGAAATTTTAGAGATGCCAGCAGGCATTGGTTGGCCAAAAACTACTTCAAAAAGAGTTTGTCTGTGTTTTCTATTTGGAATATGCTGAAATTTTATAATTTTTATGTTTTGTAATGTTCTAGCCCTGTAAGTTCATTTTCTTTTATTTTTTTTTAACCCTTAAATATTTTATTTTAAAACTGTGGGGTACAATTCAGGGTTAGGTATGCAAATATTCATTGTGCAGTTACCCTTGTTGTTGAGGTGTGACCCCCTTCCCCAGGCAGATTTCTACTTCAGCCTATTCTACCTCCCTGTTCCCACCCAACCCCCCTCCACTACTGTCAATCCTTATAGTATTACGGGCTGTTCAAGGTGCACTTATGAGTGAGAACATGTGATACTCAGTTCTTTGTTTCTGTGAAATATCACTCAGTATTATAGACTCTAAGTCCATCCGGGTTGCTGCTAAGTTCATGATTTTGTTCTTCTCTATAGCTGTGTGATATTTCATTGTGTATATGCATCACATTTTTAAAAATCCAGTCCCCTTTTGATGGGCAGCATGATTGGTTCCATGTTCCTGCTATTGTGAGCAATGCTGTGATAAACATACATGTGCAGTTATCTTTTTTATAGAGTGACTTGAGTTCTTACTGGTATATTCCCAGTAGGGGGATTGCGGGTTCATATAGAAAGTTGATTTTTGAAAGTTTTAGGAATCACCACACTGTTTTTCACAGAGGTTGTACTAGTTTACACTCCCACCAACAGTGTAGAAGTGATCCCTTTTCACCACATCCTCTTCAGCATCTGTTAATTTTTGAGTTATTATTTTTTTTGTTTGTTTGTTTTTGAGGTGGAGTCCCACTCCCGGCCACTGCAGCCTCAACCTGCTGGGCTCAGGCGATCCTTCCACCTCAGCCTTCCAAGTAGCTGGAACTACAGGTGAGCGCTACCACACCCGGCTAATTTTTTGATTTATTGTAGAGATGAGGTCTCACCAAGTTGCCCAGGTGGGTCTCGAACCCGTGGCTCAGGCAATCCACTCACCTCAGCCTCCCAAGGCGTGGGATTACAGTCTGAGCCACCGAGTCCAGCATTTTTTGAGTTATTGATGATGGCCATTCTGACTGGAGTTCGGTGGTATCTCGGTGTAGTTTTAATTGGCGTTTCTTTGAAGACTAGTGAGGCTGAACATTTTTTCATGTGTCTGTTAACTGCTCATATGTTTTCCTTTGAGAAGTGTCTATTCATATCTTTTGCCCACTTTGCAATGGGGCTGTTTGTTTTTTTCTTTTCAGCACATTTTTATTCCTTGTAGATGCTAGATGTTAGGCGTTTGCCAGACACAGAGTTGGCAGATATGTTTTCCCAGTCTGTGGGCTCTCTCCCTGCTATCTTGGTGGTTTCTTTGACTTTGCAGAAGCTTGTCAGTTTGATGAGGTGCCACTTGTCTATCTTATCTCTTATGGCACAGGCATTTGGGGTTTTGATCAGGAATTAGTTGCCAGTTACAATTTCCATAAGACTGTCTCCTGTATTTCCTAAGGTTCTTATAGTTTGAGGTTTTATGTTTAGGTCTCTGATACATTTAGAGTTGATTTTTGTATATGGGGATTGGTAGGGGTCCTGTTCTAATTTTCTGCATGTGATTAGTCAGTTTTCCCAGTACCACTTACTGAATAAGTTCTCCTCTCCCCAGTGATTGGTGGTGGAGGTTTTGTTGAAGATGAGTGGTTGAGAAATTGAGGTTTTGCTTCTGGCATCTCTAGTCTGTTCCATTGGTCTATGTGCCTGTTCTTGTACCAATACCAGGCTGTTTTGATCATTGTAACTTTATAATGAAGTTTAAAGTCTAGGAATGTGATATCTCCCGCTTTTTTTTTTTTTTTGCTGAGTATTGTTTTGGCTATTCTTGGTAATTTATGTTTTCATATGAATACCTGTATTGTTGTTTCTAGGTCTGAGAAGAATGTTGCTGGTAACTTGATGGGTACTGCATTAAATCTGTAGATTGCTTTAGATAGAGTGGACATCTTAACAATGTTGATTCTTTCAGTCCAAGAGCATGGAATATTTTCCACTTGTTTGTGTCATCTTTGATTTATTTGAGCAGTGTTTTGTAGTTTTCATTGTGGAGGTCTTTCACATCTCTGGTTAGGAAGATGCCAAGATATTTCATTTTTTGTAACTATATTGAATGGAATTGTTCTTTTTCTTTTTTTTGAGTCAGAGTCTCACTCTGCTGATCACCTGAAAATTTGTTTCCCATCCTCTTATTTTGAGTCTGTGAGTGTCCTTTCTAGTGAGATGGGTCTCTTGAAGGCAATATATTGTTACCTGGTGATATTTTATCCATTTTGTCATTCTATATCTTTTCAGTGGTGCATTTAGTCCATTCACATTGAGGCTAACTATTGAAATGCAAGAGTTGATCCCTATCATAAAATTCTTACAGAGTTGTTGCTGTTGTTCCTCTTTGTTTATTGTCTTTCTTTGGGTTTTGGGGTGGGTTTGTGTGTGTTTTACTCTTTTTCCTGTACTCTTGTGTGGAACGTTGTTTTTCCTTTTCTTCTATGTTTAGCACTTTCTTAAGTGTTTCTTGTAGAGGTGGTCTGGTGGCAGCCTAAGTTCTTAGGGATTGGATGTCTGGGAAAGATATTAATTTTCCCTCACTGATGAAGCTTAGCTTGACTGGGTAGGTTATTCTTGGTTGAAATTGTTAATCTTTTAGAACTTTGAAGATAGGGCTCCAAGCTCTCCTAATCTGCAGGGTTTCTATAGATAAATCTGCTGATATATATATATATATTTTTGAGTTGGAGTCTCACTCTGCCACCAAGAGTGGAGTGCAGTGGCCTCTCCTGGCCACTGCAGCCTCGACCTGCTGGGCTCCGGCGATCCTTCCACCTCAGCCGAGTAGCTGGAATTACAGGTGCACCTACCACGCTCAGCTAATTTTTTGATTTATTGTAGAGATGAGGTCTTGCCTGCCCAGGTGGGTTGCAAACCCGCGGGCTCAGGCAATCCACTCACCTCAGCCTCCCAAAGGCGCGGGATTACAGGCTGAGCCACTGAGCCCGGCTATATGCGGATATTCTAATTGGTCTTCCATGGCAGGTGATCTGGCCTTTTTCTCTTGCTGCCTTTAGGATTTTTTCTTTTATACCTACCAGTTTAGGCAAATTATTATGTGTCTGGGATTTGGTCTTCTCATTTGTTGTCTTGCAGGTGTTCTCTGAATCTCTTGTGTTTGAATTTTTGCATCACTAATGAGATGAGGGAAGTTTTCTTCAATAATCTCATGGAATGTTTGTTCCAAGGTGGCCTCTGCCTCTCTCTCTGTTTCATGAAGTCCAATTACTCTTAGGTACAGTCTCTTGAAGTAATAGCTCATCTTTTGAAGGTATTGTTCTGTCTTTTAAGCTTCTTTTCTATGTTTTTGACAGTTTGGGTTGGTTCTATATTTTGGTCCTCAAGCTCTGAGATTCTTTCTTCTGCTTGGCTAATTCTGCTTTTCATGCTTATAGGTTTGTTATTTATTTCATTCACAGTATTCTTTACTACTGTTATCTCAGTTATCAACTCCTTCCTAGTTTCTTCTTGTCTCTCCTCAATTCTTTTAAATCTCTCCATTAATGTCTTAATATCTAGGTTTGTAGTTTGAGACCAGCCATTCTGGGAGCTCTTCATTGTTTGCATTTTGAAGTCAGTTTTCTCAACGTCTGCCCTCCCAGGGGTCTAGGAGAGACCCATATTCTTCTTTTGGTTTTTCTTCATTTGTGTAGATTTTTCTGTCTCCCCCTTTCCCTCCTCTTCTTTAATTCTGTTTTTCAGGCAAAGTGGGGTTGCTTTTACTTCCTTTGTGCAATCTCCTGGTCTTCTTTATGAGAGTCCTCTGGCTTTGTTCACTTTTGAGACTGGAGTGTGGGTTGGGAGCTGTACTTTTTGCAATTTTGATGTTTAATTGAGGGGAAAACTGTGGTTCAGAATCTGTCTGCAAAACCCAGTATCCACCAACAGGTGCTTGGGCACACTGGAACCCATTTCCCACTGCCTTACAATCTGTCCATTCAGCAGGGTTTAGGTTTGCTCCCTGGAACAAAAGGAGGTATGAAAAGGAAAAATAATGGAAGAATGAGGTGTCAAGAACAAGCTAGAGAGAGAGAAGAGTGAGAAGGAAAACAGACATACATACCAACTAACGAATGAAAAAGAGATATAAGGTCGAAAAAATAGTGAAAAACAGACACACAAACAAAATTTCCTAAAGCTTACTGGTAATCTCACAAAGACAGTCTGATAAAATCATACCTTTTGATACATTTTTCCCCAACACAAACAGGTAGTCTAAATCAAAAAACAAACAAAAATGAGCAAAACAAACAGTCAAAACAATAAAATCAAAATTCAAAATAAGAAACCAGACTAGCTCTGGAATCTTTCCTGAGAGTCTAAGGTTTCTTCAGCTCTGATCTCTAGCCTCTCCACTTTACTTTCATTGCAGGCAGATAGAGTTACTCCAAGCTTGAGTTGGTTCCCTTGGCTTGCTGCCTGAGAGGTCTGTGATAGGGCTGAGTTGCCTGTATCTGATTCAGTGTAGGGGAGGGCCTTTTGTCTCCTGTTTAGCGACATTACCTTAGAAACCAAGGTGGAGGCTGCTCGTAGATGGGTGGGGCAATGCAAATCTCTGCCTGGAAAATGGTTGAGGTGGGCAGCTCCTCTTTTGTGGATCCTTTCTCTCCACCCATCCTTTCTCTCCACTCGTCCGGGTCTGTGCGTGATCCACTATGATGGGCTGTGGTGGTGTGTCAGGCACTGGGGATCAGTGACACAGCTGGATGCTGGATCTGGTGTGCCACCAGTGGCCTGGGCTGGAGGAAGGAGCTGGTAATTCTCTCTTCTGGAGCTGAGAGCTGAGAGCAGTTGATCAGCACCTCCTTAAGATATACTGTTCTCTTACATAACGACGGGGTCCCATGCTGGGTACCTCAGCCAGAATGGGGACCAGAGCTCCAAAGGGTGGGTAGTGAGCAGTGACAGCAGCTTTGGACCCTGCACAGGGCACTTCAGCCAGAAATTTCTGAGGGGCGGGCTCCTAGAGACTCCCTGGGTGACAGTGGCTTGAAATAGGGCTGGGCAGGGGCCCAGAACCCATGATGGGGAGCTGAAACTCTGAGAAGTGAGCACCAGGCCACTGGGAGCCCAATCAGGGAGGGAGCTGGCAGTGGCTGAGTGCTGGGCAGATCAGTGTAGCCCGCAAGAGAACCCAGATCTCCACAGGGTGGTATCCAAGGGTCTCCACAGGTGGCAGCCAGTGTCTTGAGGCCAGGTGATATGTTGTAGCTGGGGAGGGAGCTGGGATCTCCACATGGCTGGGGCCTAGGGCCGCCTATGGTAGAGAAGCTGCAGCTGAGGGACCTCAATAGCCAGCCTTGCATGGGACCGAGGGTGCCCAGGCCTAGAACCGGTCCAGCTGGTGGTGGGCAGGGTAGTGGGGGAAGGAAATAAGAGTCTTTTTGGGAACTCACTTTCAGAGAATCTCACAGTCCCACCTATGCCATTGCCATCTTACTGGAACCATGGTTTCTTCCTATTTTCAAGGCAGGGTCTTATTCTGTTGACCAAGTTGGAGTGCAGTGGGTTGATCATATCCCATTGTAACCTCTAACTCCTAACCTCAAGTAATCCTCTCACTTTGGCATCCCAGTGCTCTGAGATTCATGGTATAAGCCATCATGTCAAGTTAATAGGGCACTTTTTCAGTGGATGTTACTACAGAGCTTTAAAAACTAACTTCACTTTATCGCAAAAATGGAGTTTTTATTTTGCTAGATAAATACTTATCATTTAGTCTCACCCTTTGAATCTAGTTTTACTTTCTGAGTTATGCTGCCTGCAATGTGATTGTCCCCTATGGTTTCCAGAATCATTTGATTGCAGATTAGATTTTATTAAGCTGATAGAGATATTCATTAAAAAATCTGGATTCTGAACTCACCATGGATCAAATGATGCCAAGATACCTTCTTACTGAGCAATTTTTGACATTATTGTCTCTTCCAAGTTTAAAATTTATCTAGGCCAGTCTGTGACATCCAGTGTTTTGACACTAAAGTCTTTCCCAGAGTTAAAAACAGACTATCTTGAGAAAACTTTGGTGGGAACTTAGTTCTATTCATTATTTTGTGAATCAGAAGTTCATTCTTGGAAAGATAAAAGAAAATATTTTATTGTTTTTCATAACATTCAAATGTAAGTGTAGAAAAAAATGGTTATAACCCCAAATCACTACCTCCTTATGAAGAGTTTTTTTCACTCTATTCTAAAGTTATTTCTCTATGAAGTTTTGTGGTGCCTTCAAAAGACTGTCCATATCAGTCAGTAGTGACGTAATGCCCTATTGAATGTTTCCAGTTCTATGACATTGCCCTCTCATCAACATATCAGAGACACAATGTTCTGACTACATAGCTGATCCTGCCTACTCCAAGTGGGGACCTGGGCAGCCTCCAGGTACAGAGGTAGGAACACTAAAATACCCAGCTGTGTTTGGTCAGAGGCATATGTGTCACAATTTTACCCTGTGGAGGCCTGACATGATTTTCCCTCTGCATCATAAATAATGAACTGAGTAATCTTTAAGAAATAACTACAGTGGTCCATGGTTTTGTCATCTATGTTTCAATTTCATGCAGTTAGAAATTACAAATTTCAAGAATAGTGATTTTACTTCCAGAGCAAACTTAGAGAACTAGAAAGAGAACTGAGACATGTGTGCTGTGTGGAGGGTTTCAAATTCCTTTGCCTCTCTTATCATCTGCTAACTGTGCATCATTAAAATTCCTGACACCTTGCATCTCAGGGTTGTGTGACGAATTGATTTATAAAGGCAGAAGATTCACATAAATGTGATCATAACTGTGGAGCATTAACAGAATTCAAAGAATAATTAACATTTTTGATTATAATTAGTTTTTTCCCTCAGTTTCTTTCTGATTTCCAGGACAGATAATTCTTGGATATACATAGTTAAAATTGTCCCTCAAGGGTAGGGATCACATTGTATTCATCTTCATTGTCCCAGAGTCTATGCAATACTTCTCATAAGGCATCAGTGAGCTCAAGCAGTGCACTTATATTATTTCTTTTTTTGTTTGTTTGTTAGTTTTTATTTGAGTTGGAGTCTCACTCCTATCATCCAGACTGGAGTGCAATGGCACACTCCTGGTCACCGCAGCCTCAACCTGCTGGGCTCCAGCAATCCTGCCACCTCAGCCTTCCAAGTAACTGGAACTACAGGTGCGCACTACCACGCCCTGCTAATTTTTTGATTTACTGTAGAGATGAGATCTTGCCAAGTTGCCCAGGTGGGTCTCAAACTCATGGGCTCAGGCAATCCTCTTACCTCAGCCTCCCAAAGCATGGGACTACAGGCTGAGCCACCGAGCCCGGCTAGTATTATTTCTTTAATTAGCTAAATGAGTCCTTTTCTGTTAAGCCTATAATACGTTTCCCACCCAAATTCAATATTTATAGGAAAGCCATTAACAAGTTCTTCAATGATACTGCTGATTTTAAATCATTTTGAAGAGAGTAAAGGAATAGTAAGGACTCTCGGGCATTAACAATTATTGAAACTTTCTTAAGCACTTCTGATCAAAATGGACCAGAGCAATGTAAACTAGGTTATATGAGTTTCATTATTTTGCTCTTTCTAGAGTCATTTAAGTGGTGAGACAAATGCTATTTGACAAGTGATTAAGACAGTTGCTGTGTGCATACACCTAGACTAAGTATCATGGGATATTTTCAATTGTTAAATAATGATAAAGCATGTTGTTCATTTTGTAGGCCATAAAGAATAACTGAGAAAAAGCAGAGTATACTTATTTTTGCATATTTGATGAAACAGTTATTTTCTTAAACTAGTACATACAAAAATACCATGCCCTAAAGTAAAGCTGTAACTAATGATTGAACATAATGCTATTAGAGTGTAATTAAAAGAGGAGATAGCAAGCATTGGTTATGAAAGATAGAGAAGGCAGTTTCTTGTGGGGGTTATATGTCAAACTTCAGACAAGAAGATTGGCAAAGAGACTGGGTCAATGGAACAGAGTGAACTTAAATAATTTAATATAATTAGATTTGGGGCAGTTTTGGAATTGGAGTTTGGTATTAATAAAGTAATATAAATACTAGGCTAGAAATTTTTAATTTGATTAGATAGAAATTTTCAGCAATAAAAGAAATGTCATAACAAGGCTGTGACTGCAGATATTTGAGGAAGTGATTTAGAAGCAGGTCTCTAATGTGTCCTGGAATACAGCAAGGATGGAATTCAGGGACCTGCCAGATACACTTATGTCCCATCAGAGGGGACATATGTGCAGATGGGGATATTTAAAGAACTAAAAGATGACTGGTTTTGTCCTGGGATCTACACAATTTCAGACCAAATTATTTCACGTGACATTACTGTAAATCTCAAAATATCTCTGGGGGAACCAACACTGTTCAGGAAGTCCTCCAAGACCTGCACTGCTCTTTGGCACACTCCAAATAGATCCCATGGAATTACTTTCTGCTTTAGACTTCTCATTGGTTGTTGTTTGTATGTTTAGTGGATGGACTGAATACTGACTAGACTTGTTTATGCTACATCAGTGGTGAAGATATTAACAACCAAAATTATTCCTTTCTTTGGCATTTCTTTTCAGATTGAATCAGACCAGTGTATTCATTTTACAATGGAGATAAATCACTTACTTGCAAAACCCCTAAGAAACTTATTAAAATGTCATACCCTGTATCATTCCCAATCCTCTGGGAAAATGGCATATAAAAACTAGATATAAAATTAACTTTAGGGAAAGTCTGTTGAGAAAATGGACTTGGGAGTAGAGCTTAAGATGGCAACCAGACAGGTCAGATCGTGAGAGTCTCCACAAAAGCAAGTGTCCGAAAAGACTCTCTGCATGAGTAGGCATGCGCTGGTGGGAGGGTGAAACCTGGTGGGAGAGTGAAAGTCTGAGGAGAAACTTGGATTCATGCAACCAGGGCCCCCTCTGAGGGTGACTGCAAGCTCCCACTGCCCTGAGATTGGAGCACAGGTGCACTCAAGATCATCTTCTGGCTGGGGGACTCTCCCAAGAAGAACCTGCTGAATCCAGCTGATTCTCATCACCTGGCACCTGGTCCACACCATCACCTGTTATCACAAATCAGCTAGAGCACTGGATATGATCAGTGGAGAAAGAGGATCGGGGAGATCCAGAGAGAAGGCCCATACCTGGTGAGGAGATGCTGACTGCAGCAATTTTCTCTGTCCCAGAATGAGGCAGAGACCTGCATTGCCCTGCCCAGCTCCACCCAGCTCTGCCCAGTCTCCAACTTGGGACCTAAGGTGATCTCATTAAATTGTGAGAGACAGAAGCCCCTTCCCCATGCTGGATCAGACACAGGTCAGATCTGAGTGGCAGACTTGACAGGCAGCAAGCCAGGTGAGTCCAAATCTGATCCACCCTCCTCCCACAATAGGCCTGGGGCATCTGACCCAAGCTCTGAGAACATCAGCCTGTGCAGAGAGCTAGAGGTCAGAGCTGAAAGGACGTTGAACCTACAGGAATGACCTCAGAGTAAATTTGGTTACTTGTTTTTACTTTTTGTCTATTTGTTTTGCTCATTTCTGTTTGGCTTTAGTTTAGTTTCTTTCTTTCTTTCTTTCTGTTTTTGATAATGTTTTCATACTTGCTTTGTTTCTGTTATTTTGCTGATTTTTTTCATTTCTTTAGACTTCCTGTTTGTGTATGGAAAGAGTACATCAATAGGGAGGTTTTTGTTGGATTGTGTATTTGTATGATTATCTGTACATTTTAGTTTTTAAAAATTCTTTTCTGTCTTTGTATCTCTTTTCACCTGTTAGTTGGTGCATCTGTCTGTTTTCCCTCTTACTCTTCTCTCTCTCTCCACCTTCCTCTTGCCCCTTCCTTCCTTTTTCAATTCTTTTCCCTTTTCTTACCTCATTTTGCTTAAAGGGAGAAAACCTTTACCCTCACTGCATGGACAGATTGTAAGGCAGTGGGAAGGGGGTTTGAAGGTGCTCATACATCTAGCAGTGGATACTGGAATCTGCAAACAGATTTTGAATTATAGTTTCCCCCTAATTAAATCTCAAAACTGCAAACAGTACAACCCTGAGCCCACACTCCAGCTTCAGAATTTAACAAAGCCAGAGGATCCACATAAGGAAGAATAGGAGACTGAGCAAAAAGAAGTAAAAGCAACCTTGCCATCTCTGAACAACAGAATTAAAGAAGAGGGGAAAAAGTGGGGGAAAGGAAAATCAACACAAGTGAAAAAAACCAAAAGATGAATATGGGTTTCACACAGACCTCCCCTGTGGGACCAGACACTGAGAAAACAGACTATGGAATACAAACAATGAAGAGTCTCCAGAATGACTAATCTTAAACTATAAACCCAGATATTAAGATATTAATAGAGAAAATAAAAAGAATTGAGGAGAGACAAAAGGAAAATATGAAGGAGTTGATAATTGAGATAACAGTAGTAAAGAATACTGATAATGAAATAAATAACATTTGATAAGCATAGAAAGCAGAATTAGCCAAGAAGAAGAAAGAATCTCAGAGCTTGAGGACCAAAATATAGAACTAACCCAAACTGTCAAAAATATAGAAAAGAAACTTAAAAAGACAGAACAAAACCTTCAAGGGATGAGCGATTATTTCAAGAGACTGAATCTAAGAGTAATTGGACTTCCTGAGGCAGAAGGAGAGACAAAGTCCACCCTGGAACAAACATTTCATGAAATTATTCAAGAAAACTTCCCTCATCTCATCAATGATGAGACCATTCAAACACAAGAGAGTCAGAGAACTCCTGCAAGACAACAAACGAGAAGATCAACTCCTAGACACATAGTAATTCATCTAAACAAATTAGGTACAAAAGAAAAAATCCTAAAGGCAGCAAGAGAAAAAGGTCAGACTATCTACCAGGAAAGACCAATTAGAATAGCAGCAGATTTATCTACAGAAACACTCCAGCCTAGGAGAACTTGGAGCCCAATTTTCCAAGTTCTCAAAGATAAACAATTTCAACCAAGAATAACCTACCCAACTAAGCTAAGCTTCATCAATGAGGGAGAATTAAAATATTTCCCAGACATTCAATCCCTAAGAACTTACACTGCTGTTAGACCAGCTCTACAAGAAACAGTTAAGAAAATATTAAACACAAAAGAAAGAGAAAAAAGAATGACAACATTCTTCACAAGAGTGGAGGAAAAAGATTGAAAACCCACATGAATCAACCCCAAAATCAAAAGAGACAACAAACAAACAGGAACAACAATAACTCTGTAAGTACCTAATGACAGGGATAAACTCTCACATTTCAATAATTAGCCTGAATGCGAATGACTAAGTGCACCACTGAAAAGACATAGAATGGCAAAATGGGTAAAATATCATGAGGCAACAATATATTTTCTCCAAGAGACTCATCTCACCAGAAAGGACACTCACAGACTCAAAGTAAGAGGATCGGAAGCAAAATTTCAGGTAAATGGAACCCAAAAGAAAGCAAAAGTTGTGATCTTAATTTCAGACAAAATATCATTTAAGCTATCAAAAGTTTAAAAAGATATAGAAGGTCACTATAAAATGATAAGAGGTTCAATCCATCAACAAAAAATATCCATCCTAAACATATATGCACTAAATATAAGAGGACCAACTTTCATAAAGCAGCTTCTAGGCAAAGTTAAAAAAGATATTGACTAAAAAACTATCATAGCTGGGGACTTTAATACTCCACTCACAACCCTAGATAGATCATCAAGACAAAAAATCAACATGGAGATCAGAACCTCAATGTGACTCTTGACCAAATGGACTTAATTGATACCTACAGAACACTCCACTCAATGACCACAGAATATATATTCTACTCATCATCACATGGAGCATACTCTAAGATTGACCACATCCTTGGATGTAAATCAAGCATAACAAATTCCATAAGATTGAAATTTTGCCATGCACCCTCTCAGACCACAGTGGAAAAAAAAATAACACCAACAAAGATCACCCCAAACCCACAGACATGGACACTAAATAGCATGATGTTAAGCAACTTCTGGGTCAACATGGAAATCAAAACAGATTAAAGGATACCTGAAAACAAATGAAAATGAAGAAACATCTTACCAAAATCAATAGGATAGCATGAAAGCATCCTAAGTAATAGGAGAATTCATATCTCTACAAATGCACAAGAAGAAAATAGAGCACAGGTTAACAGCCTAACAAGTCAACTAAGGTAGATGGAAAAGAAAGACCATCAAAACCCTAAATTCAGCAGAAGAATCCAGATCACAAAAATAAAAGTCCAAATCTTGGACACAGAAGACAAAAAGATAATACAAAAAAATCAAAAAAGCAATAAGCTGGTTCTTTGAAAGGATGAAGAAGACTGATGGTCCCCTAGCTAGTCTGACCAAGAAAACGAGAGGAAAAAGCCCAAATAAAATCAATCAGAAACACAAAAGATGAAGTCTCAACTCACCCAGAAGAAATACAAAAGATAATCAGAGACTACTATGTACACCTCTATGGAATCAAACTTGAAAACCTAAAGGAAATGGAGGAGTTTCTGACACCTCACAACCTCCCCAGGTTGAAACAAGAAGAAATGAAGACCCTAAATAGACCATAGCAATCCAAGAAATTGACTATGTCATAAGCAAACTACCTTTAAAAAAAGCCCTTGACCAGATGGCTTTCCAGCAGAATTCTACAACAAATACAAGGAGGAACTGATACCAATCCTACTGAAAGTATTCTAGGTGATTAGAAAGATGGAACTCTCCCCAAATCATTTTAGGAAGCTAACATCACATTGATACCCAAGTCAGGTAAAGATCCACCAAAGAAGGAGAACTATAGACCAATATCCTTGATGAACATAGATACTAAAATTCTCTACAAGATCCTAGCAAATTGGATTCAACAACACATCGAAAATCATCCACCACAACCAAGTAAGCTTCATCCCTGGCTTGTGAGGTTGATTCAACATTTGTAAGACAATAAAAGTAATTAAATACATTAACAGATGTAAAAACAAAAACCACATGATTATCTCATTAGATACAGAAAAAGTGTTTGATAAAATCCAGCACCACTTCTTGATTAAAAAAAAAAAACAAACTCGAACATTGAGACATAGATGGAACATACCTAAAAATAGTAAGAGCCATCTACAAGAAACCCACGGCCAAAATACTGCTAAACAGACAGAAATTTGAACCATTTTTCCTGAAAACTGGAACAAAACAAGGATGACCACTCTCACCCCTCCTGTTCAACATAGTTTTGGAAGTCATAGCTAGAGAAATCAGTGAAGAGAAGGTGATCAGGGGCATCCAAATAGGAAAAGAGGAAATCAAATTATCCCTTTTTGCAGATGACATGATTCTATACCTCAAAAACTGAAGAGACTCTGTCAAAAACCTCCTTGCACTGATAAAGGACTTTGGCAAAATTTTAGGGTATAAAATAAATGTGCAAAAGACATTTCTATACACCAATAATGAACAAACAGAAACCCAAATAAAAAGCACAATTCCCGTCAGACTGGGTGACTCAGCCTGTAATCCCAATGCTTTGAGGTAAGTGGATTGCCTAAGTCCATGGGTTCGAGACCCACCTGAACAAATTGGCAAGATCTCATCTCTACAATAAATCAAATATTGACTGGGTGTGGTAGCACATGCCTATAGTTCCAGCTACTTGGAAGGCTGAGGCAGAAGGATTTCAGGACCCCAGCAGATCGAGGCTGCAGAGGCCGGGAGCATGTCTCTGCACTCCAGTCTGGGTGACAAAAGAAAGGAGGAGTCATCATCCTAATTTCAGACAAAACACCATTTAAGCTATCAATAATTAAAAAAGATACAGAAGGCCACTACCTAATGATAAAAGGTTCACTCCATCAACAAGAAATATCTATCCTAAACATATATGCATCTAACGTAGGAGCACCAACTTTCATAAAGCAGCTTTTAGGAAAACTCAAAAAAGATATTGACTTTAACACTATCATAGCTGGGGACTTTAATATCCTACTCAGGACCCTGAGAGATCATCAGGACAAAAACTCAGCAATGAAATCTGGAACCTCAATGTGACTCTTGACCAAATGGACTTAATTGATACCTACAAAACACTCCATCCAATGACCACAGAATATACATTCTACTCAGCACTGCATGGAACTAAGATTGACCACATACTTGGCCGTAAATCAAGCATAAACAAATTTCAAAAGACCAAAATTTTGTCATACACTTTCTCGGACCACAGTGGAATAAAAATAAACATCAACACCAACAAGGTTCCCCCCAAACAAAGACATGGACACTAAATAGCATGATGCTAAACAACTCGTAGGTCAATGATGAAATCAAAACAGAGATTGAAAGATACCTGGAAACAATTGAAAATGAAGAAACATCTTACTGAAATCTCTGGGATGCCATGCAAATTGTAGTAAGAGGGGAATTCATATCACTATAAATGCACATGAAGATAATGGAAGAATCACAAATTAACAGCCTAACAAATTACCTTAGGAAGCTGGAAAAGCATGACCACCAAAACCCTAACTTCAGCAGAAGAATCCAGATCACCAAAATAAAAGCCCAAATCTGGGACATAGAAG
>NW_007251751.1:99501-100941 GCF_000164805.1 Carlito syrichta
TTTTGACATCACACAACCTGCCTAGGTTGAAACAAGAAGAAATCGAGACCCTAAATAGACCAATAACAATCAAAGAAATTGACTATGTACTAAGAAAACTATCTACAAAAAAAACCCTGAACCAGATGACTTTCCAGCAGAATTCTATAAGACATTTAAGGAGGAGCTGATACCAATCCTACTGAAAGTATTCCAGCCGATTGAGAAAGATAGAACCCTCCCCAGGTCATTTTATGAAGCTAACATCACATTGATACCCAAGCCAGGTAAAGAACCAACAAAGAAAGAGAACTACAGGCCAATATCTTTGATGAACATAGATACCAAAATTCTCAACAAGATCCTAGCAAACTGGATTCAAAAACACATATCAAAAATCATCCATCGTGACCAAGTAGGCTTCATCCCTGGGATACAAGCCTGATTCAACATTCACAAGACAATAAATGTAATTAAATACATCAACAGACATCAGAAAAAAACTCACATGATATATCATAAGATGCAGAAAAAGCTTTTGATAAAATCCAGCACCCTTCTTGATAAAAACCCTAGAACATCTAGGCATTCAGGGAACATACCTCAAAATAGTAAAAGCCATCTATGAGAATTCCACAGTTAACATCCTCCTAAACAGATGAAAATTGGAACCATTTCCCCTGAAAACTGGAGCAAGACAAGGATGCCCACTCTCTCCCCTCCTGTTCAATATAGTATTGGTAGTCCTGCCTAGAGCAATCATAAAAGAAAAGGCACCCAGGGGTATCCAAATAGGAAAAGAGGAAGTCAAGCTATCTCTCTTTGCAGATGAAATGATTGTGTACCTTGAAAATCCAAGAGAATCTGTCAAAAGCTTCCTTGCACTGATAAAGGACTTTGGCAAAGTCTCGGGGTATAAAATAAATGTGCAAAAGACAATCGCATTTCTTTACACCAATAATAAACAAACAGAAACCCAAATAAAAAGCACAATCCCATTCACAATATCCACACACACACACAAAGAAGAAATGCCTTGGCATCTTTCTAACTAGAGATGTGAAAGACTTTTACAGTGAAAACTGCAAAACCCTGCTCAATGAAATCAAAAATGATGCAAACAAGTGGAAAAATATTCCATACTCATAGATTGGAAGAATCAACATTGTGAAGATGTCCATCTTACCTAAGGCAATCTCCAGACTTAATGCAATACCCATCAAATTACCAGCAGCATTCTTCTCTGACCTAGAAAAAACAATACAAGAATTCTTATGGAAACACAAATGACCAAGAATAGCCAGAACAACAATCCTCAGCAAAAAAACAAAAACAAAAAACAAAAACAGGAGATATCACATCACTAGACTTCAAACTTTACTATAAAGCTACAATAATCAAAACAGCTTGGTATTGGTACAGGAACAGACATATAGACCAATCGAATAGAATTGAGATTCC
>NW_007251751.1:101022-103604 GCF_000164805.1 Carlito syrichta
CTCTAAATGGATCAGAGACCTAAATGTAAAACCTCAAACCATAAGAACCTTAGAAAATGCAGGACACACCCTTATGGAAATTGGAACTGGTATCCAATTCCTGAACAAAACCAGAAACACACTGACCATAAGAGATAAGATAAACAAGTGGGACCTCATTAAACGGACAAGCTTCTGCAATGCCAAAGAAACCATCAAGAGAGGAGGGAGACAGCCTACAGACTGGGAAAAGTATTTGCCAACTCCAGGTCTGACCAAAGCCTAATATCTTGGATCTACAAGAAACTCAAACGTGCTGAAAAGAAAACAAACAAACAAACAACCCCATTATAAA
Organism: Carlito syrichta; assembly: GCF_000164805.1. Lineage (NCBI taxonomy): Eukaryota > Metazoa > Chordata > Mammalia > Primates > Tarsiidae > Carlito > Carlito syrichta. The sequence continues at coordinate 101,357 of NW_007251751.1, forward strand.
GTGGGCAAAAGATATGAATAGACACTTCTCAAAAGAAGACATCCGAGCAACCAACAAACACATGAAGAAATGTTCAACCTCACTAATCATAAAGGAAATGCCAATTAAAATCACACTGAGATACCACCTAACTCCAGTTAGAATGACCATTATCAATAACTCAAAAAATAACAGATGCTGGAGAGGATGTGGTGAAAAGGGAACACCTCTACACTGTTGGTGGGAGTGTAAACTAGTGCAACCTCTGTGGAAAGCAGTGTGGCAATTCCTGAAAGCTCTAAATATCGACCTCCCATATGACCCCACAATTTCCTCACTGGGAATATACCCTGAATAATTCAGATCACTCTATAAAAAAAGATACATGCACACTATGTTTATCGCAGCATTCTTCACAATAGTAAGAACTTGGAACCAACCATGCTGCCCATCAAAAGAGGACTGGATTAAAAGAATGTGGTATATATGCAGGATGGAATACTACGCAGCCAAAAAAAAGAACAAAATCATGAATTTCGCAGCAACCTGGATAGAACTAAAGTTTCTAATTGCTGGAGTCCTGCTCCTGCAGGGTCTGGGGTTCCTGGAGGTGAGACGGATTCAGCAACTAAAAAAAAGAGATGAGGAAGGAGGGGGAAGAGAGGACTGGACTGCTGTTCAAGTGACAGAAGATCTTTATTGAGAAATACAGAGTGTTTTTATCCCCTAATTTTTGCACAGTCAGATTCACATGCCTTCTACATGAACAGAAAGCCAGGTGTATGGGGACGTCCCTTGCCCACCAGATGTTTCTTCAAGCATGAGGAAGAACAAACCCAAAATTGTCTTTCTTTTCCTTATGCTTGGCTAATGCCCCTCAGAAGTATTAATACAATTTCTAAAAATATTATACCGTTTTATCAATAATAATCTATATATTTATTTTATTCTACACACTTACCTATGACTAACTTTCCTAATGATTAACAATCTATTCCTATACTTTATCCTAACACACACAATGGAACTTAAACAAAATGACTAAAACCAGTTTTGCATAATGTGGCCCAGTCCAAAGGTCATGCTGGGCTCTCAGCACTAGGGCTCTTTGATGTGATCCTGGCTTGAACCAGGACCTGTCTGGAAGTCTAAACCACAGTCAAAGGAAAATGGGAACAATGAGTTTCTAATGTTAGCTTGTGTTTGTCCCAGTCTCGGAGTTTTCATGCTTGAGCTAACATGAAGCTTTATTGCCAAGAAAAGGGAGAGGCAATGGGGTCAACAGCTCCCGAACACACCCTAGTAGTCTCGGGGTCAGCGGCCCTCCCTGATCCCTAACGCTCAGTGGGCCTCCACAACTGACTCCCAACATCTCCCCCTTTTTTATTTTTTAGCACAAAACCATGAAACTTCGTATTGAGCTGAGATATACTCTTCTTTAATACTCTGAAGATGATTGGGAGTACACAGCAACAAAAGGATCACTGCTCTGCAACTGCCCACATCGATGAGTATAGATATCAATGATTTTTGGTTAACAAATGATGAAAAATTATTAATTATAGAACTAACGAATTCAGTGGACCGAAATTGCTTTTCAGCAATCGCCATGTCCTGAATTTCTTGATGTAATTTAGTTAGGTCTATGCTCAGGTCTGAATGGTTCCAAATTTCAAGAATATGATTTTTCACTTTGTCCCAAGTATGAACAGACTTATTTACCTCCAAAGGAGTGAGGCAAATCTATTTAAACTCAGAATGACAACGGAGAGCCAATTTTATTTTTAAGGTCACAATTTCTTGTCCTACTGCCAAAACTGCTTCCTCTAAAGCATTAACCTTGCTTTCTACCTTCTGATCAATAATTTCCTGAGAAGCTAAAGCTATGGAAAAATTTCTAGATAGCTGGTCAGCAAATGTGGCTGTGTGGACTTCTTTAGAGTGTTAGAGTTACTGCTGATATTGTAACTGAAGTAGCAATAGCAATTAAAGCTGTAATACCTAAAATTAAAGTAGCTAAAAATCTCTTTTGTCTCTTCAGCCGGGAATTAACCTCATACAATGTTTGTAGACCATATTCGTCATACCAGCGAGCTGACAATAGTACTGGAACCATTAAGTATGGGGATTGTTTAAGAATTAAAAAACCGATCCCAATTCTGGTAATACTAGGAGAAGGTAACAATAATGATTAAAAGATGGAAAATAGAGATCCAGGGGGCAAGATGGCGACGGCATAGGTGAACTTGTGAGATTCTCTGAACGTGAG
>NW_007251751.1:104224-108268 GCF_000164805.1 Carlito syrichta
AGCTCTGGAACTCCGGGTCCACCCTGGCTGAGGCACACAGCGTGAGACCCCAACCCAGAGGACCCAGACAAGCGGAGAAAAACAGACCTGCTTAAACTGCCTTGCCATTCTCCAGGCAGACTTCCATTGCCCCGCCCACCTAGCAACAAACTTTACCTCAGCTTTTAAGGCAACAGTGTGAAACAGGAGACAAAGCCCCACCCCTATGCTGCAACGAAAAACAAAAGGGAGAGGCTGGAATCGGAGATCACAGAAGTGACTCTAGTTTGATCGCTTATTTTGACCTATGATTTTATCATTGAAACTGTTGGTCTAGATTACGTTTGGTGTTTACCTTCTGACTTATACTGTTTCTTGATTTTTTTGGCCTGTCTCTGTTTAGCTATCAGTATTCTTTAGGGAATCTTTCTTACCTGTCTTTTTTCACTTCTTCCCAGCCCTGTGTCTCTCTCTCACCTGATAGTTGGTATGTATATCTGTTTTCCCTCTTGCACTTCTCCCTTTCGCTTATTTTGACTTATGATTTTATCATTGTAACTGTTAGTTTAGATCACGTCTGTTGTTGACCTTCTGACCTACACTGTCTCTCGATTTTATTGACCTGTGTCTGTGTAGCTATCAGTACTCCTTAGGCAATCTTTCTTACGTGTCTTTCTTCACTTCTTCCCGATCCTGTGACTGTTTTTCACCTGATAGCTGGTATGTATATCTGTTATCCCTCTCGCACTTCTCTCTTTCGCTCATTTTGACTTATGATTTTATCATTGTAACTGTTGGTTTAGATCACGTTTGTTGTTTACCTTCTGACTTACACTGTTTCTCGATTTTATTGCCCTGTCTCTGTGTTGCTTCAGTACTCTTTAGTACTATGTAGCTATCAGTACTCTTTTTTACGTGTCTTTTCTTCACCTCTTCACAGACCTGTGTCTCGTTCTCACCTGATAGATGGTATGTATATCTGTTTTCCCTCTCGCGCTTCTCTCTTTCTAACTCCCTATTGACCCCCCCTTCCTCCATTATTTTCCTCTTCTATATGCCCCCTTTTTTAAATCTAGGGACCAAGACTGCAAACTGCTGAATAGATAGACTGTAAAGCAGAGGGAAAAGTGAACAAAACCAGAAGACCCTCATAAGGAAGAACAGGTCATTGCAGAAGAGAAATAAAAGCAACCCCACCTTCCCTCAAAAACAGAATTGAAGAGGGGGAGGGAAAGGGGTAAAGGGAGAAAAATCTACAGAAATGAAGAAAAACCAAAAGAAGAGTATGGGTCTCTCCCAGACGCCTGGGAGAGCAGACACTGAGAAAATTGACTTTGGAATACAAACAATGAAAAGTCCCCAGAATGAAGGGTCTCAAAATGCAAATGTAGATATCAAAGCAATAATGGAGAGACTAAAAAGAATTGAGGAGACACAAGAAGAAACTAGGAAGGAGCTGATATCTGAGATAACAGTAATAAAGAATACTATGAATGAAATAAATAACAAATTGATAAGCATGGAAAGCAGAATTACCCAAGCAGAAGAAAGAATCTCAGAGCTTGAGGACCAAAATATAGAAATAACCCAAACTCTTAAAAACACAGAAAATAAGCTAAAAAAGACAGAACAAAACCTTGAAGAGATGAGTGACTACCTCAAGAGGCCTAACCTAAGAATAATCGGACTCCCTGAGGCAGAAAGAGAAACAGAGACCACATTGGAACAAACTTTCCACGAGATCATTCAAGAAAATTTCCCTCATCTAATCAGTGATACAAAAATTCAAACACAAGAGATTCAGAGAACCCCCGCAAGACAACAAATGAGAAGACCAACTCCTAGACACATAATAATTCGCCTAAATAAAGTAGGCACAAAAGAAAAAATCCTAAAGGCAGCAAGAGAAAAAGGCCAGATCACCCACCATGGAAGACCAATCAGAATAGCAGCAGATTTATCTGCAGAAACCCTGCAGGCTAGGAGAGCTTGGAGCCCTATCTTCAAAGTCCTAAAGGATAAACAATTTCAACCAAGAATAACCTACCCAGCCAAGCTAAGCTTCATCAGTGAGGGAGAATTAAAATCTTTCCCAGATATCCAATCCCTAAGAACTTATGCAGCCACAAAACCATCTCTACATGAAACACTAAGAAAGTACTAAACACAGAAGAAAAGGAAAAAAGAACAACGTTCTTCACAAGAGTACAGGGAAAAGAATAAAATATACACGAACCAACCCCAAAAGCAAAAGAAAGACAAAAAAAAAGAAAAAACCAAGTGGAAGAACAATAACTCAATAAGAACTCCATGATAGGGATGAACTCTCACATTTCAATAATTAGTCTGAATGTGAATGGACTAAACGCACCACTGAAAAGACATAGAATGACAAAATGGATAAAATATCACCAGGCAACAATATACTGCCTTCAAGAGACCCATCTCACTAGAAAGGACATACACAGACTCAAAGTAAGAGGATGGGAAACAAATTTTCAGGCGAATGGAACACAAAAGAAAGGAGGAGTCGCGATCCTAATTTCAGACAAAATACCATTTAAGCTATCAAAAATTTAAAAAGATACAGAAGGCCACTACATAATGATAAAAGGTTCACTCCATCAACAAGAAATATCTATCCTAAACATATATGCACCCAACATAGGCGCACCAACATTCATAAAGCAACTTCTAGGAAAACTAAAGAAAGACATTGACTCTAACACCATAATAACTGGGGACTTTAATACACCACTCACAACCTTAGACAGATCATCAGGACAAAAAATCAGCAAGGAGATCCGGAACCTCAATGAGACTCTGGACCAAATGGACTTAATTGATACCTATAGAACACTCCATCCAAAGACCACAGAATACACATTCTACTCATCACCACATGGAACATATTCTAAGATCGACCACATAATTGGACACAAATCAAGTATAAGCAAATTTAAAAGGACTGAAATTCTGCCATGCACCTTTTCGGACCACAGTGGAATAAAAATAAACATTGACACCAACAAAGTCCCCCCAAAACCCACAAAGACATGGACACTAAACAGCATGATGCTAAATAACTCCTGGGTCAATGATGACATCAAAATAGAGATCAAAAGATACCTGGAAACAAATGAAAATAAAGAAACATCTTACCAAAATCTCTGGGATGCCTTAAAAGCTGTAATAAGAGGGGAATTTATATCCCTACAAACACACATGAGGAAAATGGAAGGAACAGAAATTGACAACCTAACAAGCCACCTAAAGAAGCTGGAAAAGCAAGACCACAAAAACCCTAATTTCAGCAGAAGAATCCAGATCACCAAAATAAAAGCCCAAATCCAGGACATAGAAGACAAAAAGATAATACAAAAAATCAATGAAACAAAAAGCTGGTTCTTTGAAAGGGTTAACAAGATTGATGGTCCCCTAGCTAGACTGACCAAGAAAAAACGAGAGAAAAACCAAATAAGCATAATCAGAAACACAAAAGATGAAGTCACATCTGACCCTGAAGAAATACAAAAGATCATTAGAGACTACTACGTACACTTGTATGGAAACAAACTTGAAAACCAGAAGGAAATGGAAGACTTTCTGACATCACACAACCTACCTAGGTTGGAACAAGAAGAAATTGAGACCCTAAATAAACCAATAACAATCAAGGAAATCGACCACGTAATAAGAAAACTTCCTACAAAAAAAAGCCCTGGTCCAGATGGCTTTCCAGCAGAATTCTACAAGACATTTAAGGAGGAGCTGATACCAATCCTACTGAAGGTATTCCAGGCGATTGAAAAAGATGGAACTCTCCCCAAATCATTTTACGAAGCCAACATCACATTGATACCCAAGCCAGGTAAAGATCCAACAAAGAAAGAGAACTACAGGCCAATATCTTTGATGAACATAGATGCTAAAATTCTCAACAAGATCCTAGCAAACCGGATTCAGCAATACATCTCAAAAATCATCCATCATGACCAGTAGGCTTCATTCCTGGCATGCAAGGCTGGTTCATATCTTAAAACCATAAATGTAATTAAATACATC
>NW_007251752.1:0-788 GCF_000164805.1 Carlito syrichta
CGGAACAACCAACGCCAGGTTCCAAGACAATAAGAATCTTCTTGCCATATTTGGATGTATCTCTGGTCTTAAGGTGAACGCTGTAATCCTTCAACGTCCATTTCTCTTTGTATTATGAGAGGGGACAAGTGTTTTGCATTTACCAAATGTTTAGTACGTATTTTTAAAGGTAACCAGGATTCATGGATTCCATGTCCCTAGGAAACTTCTGGGCATCTGTCTTTTTGTATACAGAGTTTGGAATCCACATCAACAAGGAATCAGGCATCTTGCTGAGAATGAAAAGGAAATCCGGTTCTAGGAGTTCTCATTAACCGGAATCTACAGGGCCTCTTTATAAGGATTTATCAACAATCTGGGCTTATTTGTCCATACATGATTCAGAGTTAGTTGCTCCGTGGATAATCTAAATCTGTCATTACAGATCCTGAGGAAATTTCTGGTACTCTTGTTTGTTGTAATCAAAGATCTGGTACTACAAATCCTTTTGTGTCCTAGGAACACCTACGACCATAATCATGTTCCCCAGAATCAAATTACATATTGGTATAAAATTCCTCAATTCAGGTGACCTCAAACTACAGAAATTCTTGTGGATGGGCAGGTCGGAATTGGGATGTTGGGCTTTTAAGATTCCACATTTTGGGGAGGTCTTGTGAAGGGGAACCATGAATCTTGGATTCCATGTCCCAAAGAACATTATGTGCGTCTTTCTCTTGATATCCAAACAACTGGAATTCCCGGTCACCAGGAACTGTCTCGGCATCCTGCTGAGTGAAGCAGGAAGG
>NW_007251752.1:1967-6686 GCF_000164805.1 Carlito syrichta
TCTGGGTTCCAATTCCACAAGAACTTGATGGGAATCTTTCTCTTGATATTCAAGCAACTGGAATTCTAGGTCACCAGGAAGTGTCTCATCATCTTGCTGAGAATGAAGCAGGAATTTCAGTAATGGGAGTCCTCATATTCAGAACACTACACGACCTGCTGCTACGGAAGAATCAGGAATCATGGTTACACGAGTCATCCATCCCAAAAATCTACAGAGCGTCTTGCTAAGAGATAACTACCAATCATGTTTTGGGAATAGGAATCTGGATAATGGGAGTTCTCATATACATGAAACTGCACTGTCTATTGCTAAGGAAGAATAAGGAATGTTGATTACACGTGTCCTCAATCCCCAAAAAATCTTCAAAGTGTCTTGCTAAGGGCTAAACACGAATTTCGGTTTTTGAAGCATAATCTAGGGAAATGAAATCGTCATATACAGGCAACAACACGGACTTTTTCTAAGAATGAATAAGTTATCTGGGTGACATGTGTTCTCAATCCCCAAAAACTACACGGTGTCTTATTAGGTCTAAACAGGCATCGAGGTTTCGACGCATGTATCTGTGATAGGGAGTACTCATGTGCAGGCAACTGCACGGCTGTTGCTAAAAATAAGGAATCTGGGTTATGTGTCCTCAGTCAGGAAAAACTACAGGGCATCTTGCTGAAGGCTAAAGAAGAATCAGGGATTCGAGGTAGGAATGTGGGTAATAACTATCCTCATATACAGGAAACCACATGGCCTCTTGCTAAGAAAAAAAGAAGAAATTTGTTTTCCATGGATCCTCTATCAAAAAATCTACATAGCGTCTTAACAAGGGCTAAACAAGTATCAGGTTTTCAAAACAGGTATCTAGGGATAAAGAGTCCTAATATACAGGACACTACACGGTCTATAACTAAAGAAGAATAAAGACTCTTTGTTGTATGAATCCTCAAATCAACAAATTCCCAGGGAGTCTCCTATGGGACAAACAAGAAATAGGGCTTCGAGCTACCCAAAAGTTTCGGAGTAGTTTAGCATGCACATATAACGAATGAGTCATTTCAGGACAACAGCAACATTGTGGTCCTCTTGAAAGTTGAAAATGGGTATCAGGCACTTTAAGTCTGTTAGGTTCCTCAGAGCAACTAAGGCCAGATTCCAAGACAAAAAGAATCTTCTTACCATATTTGAATGTGCCTCTGGTCGTAAGGTGAACCCTCTAATCCTTCCCCTTCCGTGTCTCTTGTTATTTTGAGAGAGGACAAGGGTTTTGCAGTTACCAAATGTTTAGTACGTATTTTTAAAAGTAACCAGGAATAATGGATTCCACTTCCCTAGGAAATTTCTGGGCATCTGTCTTTTTGCATACAGAGTTTGGAATCCACATCGACAAGGAAAATCAGAGGATCTTGTTGAGAACGAGAAGAATATCCTGTTTTAGGAGGTCTCATTAGTCGGGATCTCCAGGGCCTCTTAATACGGTTTAATCAACAATCTGGGCTTCTGTGTCCCTACTTTGTTCAGAGCTACTTGCTCCGTGAATACGCTAAATCTGTCACTACAGATATTTTGAATGGTCATTTCAGGACTTACACAACATTCTGATCCTCTTGAAAGTTGTAAACAGAAATCGGGCAATCCAAGTCCGTTAGGTTCCTCGGAACAACTAAGGCCAGATTCCAGGTAAAAAGAATCTTCTTGCCATATTTGATGTAACTTTGGTCTTAAGGTGAACTCTGTAATCCTTCCCCTTTCATGTCTCCTTTTATTTTGAGAGTGGACAAGGCTTTTGCAGTTGCCAAATGTTTAGTACGTATTTTTAGAGTTAACATGAAATCATTGATTCCACGTCCCTAGGAAAATTCTGGGCATCTGTCTTTGTATACAGAGTTTGGAATTCACATCGACAGGGAAAATCAGGGCATCTTCCTGAGAACGAAAAGAATATCCAGTTAGGAGTTCTCATTGTCTGAAATCTCCAGTGCCTCTTGATGAGGTTTAATCAGCTTCTGGGCTTCTGGGCCCCTACATTGTTCAGAGCTACTTACTCCGTGGATACGCTAAATCTGTCAGTACAGATCCACTGGAACTTTCTGGTCCTCTTCTTAGTTGTAATCAAGGATCTGACCCTCCAATCTTTTTGTGTCTTAGGAACATCTATGACCATAATCATGTTCCCCAGAATCAAAAGGCATATTGGTACAAAATCCCTCGTCTCAGGTGACCTCAAACTACAGAATATTCATGTTGTCGGGCAGGTCGGAATTGGGATGTTGGGTTGTGAAAATTCCACATTTTGGTGAGGTCTGGTGAAGGGGAACCACGAACGTTGGATTCCAGTTTCCAAAAAACATTATGGGAGTCTTTCTCTTGACATCCAAACAACTGGAATTCTCAGTCACCAGGAACTGTCTGGCATCCTGCAGAGTGAAGCGAGAAGCTGGGAAATGGGAATCGTCATATACAGGAAACTACACGTCATATTGCTAAGGAAGTATAAAGAATCTTGGTTACATGAGTCCTCATTCCCAAAATCTACAGGCCGTCTTCCTCAAAGGTAACCACAAATCAGGTTTTTGAATTTGAAATCTTGGTAATTGGAGTCCGCACATACAGTAAACTTCACTGCCTATAGCTAGGTAAGAATAAGGAGTCTGCGTTACTTGTGTCCTCAATCCCCAAAGGGCTTCAGGTCGTCTTGCTATGGGCTAAACACCAATCTGGGTGTTTTAAGCATGATTCTGGGGAAATGGAGTCCTTATATACAGGCAAGTACATGACCTTTTGCTAAGAAAGAATAAGGAAGCTGAGTTACACGAGTCCTCAATCCAAAAATCTACAGGACATCTTGGAAATGGCTAAAAAAATCACAGTTTCAAAACAGGATCTATGTAATGAGAGTCCTTATATACAGGAAAATACACGACCCCTTGCAAAGGAAGAAAAAGAATTCGAGTTATAGCAGTCCCCAGTCCTATATATTAATAAGCCATCTGCTGTGGGCTAAACATAATCAGGGTTTAGAAGCTGCGACATAAGTAATAGCAGTCCTCATGTACAGAATCTACACGATCTCTTGCTAAAGAGGCATAAGAAACCTGTATTACACAGTTCCTCCATCACAATATCTACATGACATCTTGGTAAGGGCTCAACAAGAATCAGGGTTTCCAAACAGGTATCTCAGGAAAGGGAGTCCTCATATAAAGGACACTACACGGCCCCTCAATAAGGAAGAATAAGGAATCTGTGATACACTAGTCCCCAATCCGAAAAATTCTCAGAGTGTCTTGCTAAGGGATAAACAAGAATCAGGGCTTCGAGCTCGTCTCTTGATTCGGAGATATTTGTCTTGTGTGTATTAACAATCAGTCTTTTTAGGACTCCAGGACATTCTGATCCTCTAGAGAGTTGTTAACGAGTATCTGGTAGTAAAAGTTCTTTAGGGTACACGGGACAACTAAGGCTAGATTCCCAGAACAAAAGTATCTTCTTGCCGTATTTGGATGTAACTCTGGTCTTAAGATGAACTTGGTAATCCTTAAATTTCCATTTGTACTTTTATTTGGAGAGGGACTGAGGGTTTAGCAGTTGCCAAACATTTAGTACGAATTATTAAAATGAAACCAGGAATCACCGAGTTCACGTCCCTAAGACACTTCTGGGCATATGCATTTTTGTATACAGAGTTTTCGAATTCACATGGACAGGGAAAATCAGGCTATCTTCCTGAGAACCGAAAGGGAATCCGGTTCTTGGAGTTCTCATTCGCCTAAATCTACAGGTCTCTTGATAAGGTTTAATCAGCAATCTGGGTTCTATTTTGCCAGATTTTTAGGGAGTCGTTTGAAAAGGGAAACAGGAATCTTGAATTCGAATTCCACAAGAACTTTTTGGGAGTCTTTCTCTTGATAAGCAATCAACTGGAATTCTAGGTCACCAGGAATTGTCTCGGCATCTTGCTGAGAATGAAGCAGGAATTTCCGTAATGGGGTCCTCAAATACAGAACACTACAGGACCTATTGCTATGGAAGAATAAGGAAACTTGGTTACATGAGTCCTCCATCCCAAAAAGCTACAGAGCCTCTTGCTAAGTTATAACCACTAATCAGGTTTTGAGAGTAAGAATCTGGATAATGGGAATACTCATATACAGGAAACTGCACTGTCCACTGCTAAGGAAGAATAAGGAATCTGGTTTACACTTGTCCCACATCTCCAAAAAAACTTCAGTGTGTCGTGCTAAGGGCTAAACACGAATTTCGGTTTTTAAAGCATAATTAGGGAAATGAAATACACATATACAAGCAACTGCATGGACATTTCCAAAGAAAGAATAAGGAATCTGGGTGAAATGTGTTCTCAATTGCCAAAAAAAACTACACAGCGTCTTCCATAGATCTAAACAAGCATCAGGGTTTTAAGCATGTTTTAAACATGAATCTGGGGAAATGGAGTACTTATATGCAGGCAACTATATGACCTTTTGCTAAGAAAGAATAAGGAATCAGGTTTACACGAGTCCTCAATCCCAAAAACACCCAGGGAATCTTGGAATGGGCTAAAAAAGAATCAGAGGTACGATTCAGGATCTATGTTATGAGAGCCCTAATATACAGGAAAACACACGGACCCTTGCCAAGGAAGAATAAGAACGGGGTTATAGCAGTCCTCAATCCAAGTATCTGGGAAAGGGGGTACTCATATACAGGCAACTGCACACCTGA
>NW_007251753.1:0-1553 GCF_000164805.1 Carlito syrichta
TCCCGCCCTCAGTGTCCCCAGGTTTGTTATCCAGTTAAAGCCTGGTCTTCTCACAGGAAAGCTTAGCATGTGGGCTGGAGTTTCGGCTCTGGGGTGGGTTGGCGGAAGCAGATAACATGTGATTGACAGCAGTGTGAGTAGCTTGTGTGTGCAGCGGTCGGACAGACCCCTGGCTCCCTGAATCAAGAACTTACCTCTGTGTTCCTGCTAATGCTTCTAAATCTACAGCAGAGTTGCGATCTGGCCATCTCACGCTGTTATGGAGACCCTGCATGCCAAGAGATCACACCCTCTGGTGGGGGGAGGCCACCCAACTGGGTGGCATTGGGAATGACTGATGGGTGCGCCGGGACAGCTGGGCATTGCTGGCAGTGCTGGGGACTTCCAGAGTGTGAGGAAATGTGTCACTGGAACAGTGTTTCTTCATAGAGAGGGGGCCAAATACTTCATCGCCACAGAATCAAAGATGTGCCATTTGGCACTTGAGGCTCTAATGTTCTCAGATGGGTTCTGACCGTTAACCTCAGCAAGAATCGAGCTAGTTAAGGCTGGGGCTAACTCCCTCCCCCCTGCCCAGTCTGCAGTACTTGGCACCCAGTGGTTGCTCAAGGATTATGTTAAAGTAAAATTGGCCAGGGTGCCCAGGAAAGCAGGATGCACTACCCACCATATCCTTCCACATGCAAAGGCTCACTTCTGCTCAAGGCACATGTATGTCCTGTTGTTGTCCTGGAAGCTGCGCCTATTCCTGGAAAAGCTGGATCATTCATTCATTCATGTATGCACGCATTCATAAAACAGGTATTCACTGACTGTGCCCTGGACCAGCAGCTGAGTACCAAGGAATTTTTTTAAAACCTCAGGATTTTGTAGCTGTAAAGATCCTTGAGTTAACCGAGGCCCAGAGAAGGGTGATGACTTGTCCAAGATCACACAGCAATTTGAGGACAGAACTGGGCTAGTACACCGAATTCCTTCAGAGCCACCCTCAGCACTGCATGTGGCCAGGGCTAGATTTATTCTCTCCGGCACCTCACTTGGCAGTCCCTGGTCTATCGCAATCCATAGCCTGGGGAGAGACATATCCCGTCTTTTGGAGTGTCTCCAAGAGAATGAATGGGGAAAATGAAGGGGAAAAAGTGCCCAGTTCCTTCAAGTCCAGTCCATGCCTGGTGCGGGTGGTCGAGGGTGATGGACGGAGCGGTGCAGTCCACCCCTGCAGGCGTTCGCTGCTTGGACATTTGAGGTCCAAGCATTTGGGGACGTCCGTAATTGCCTGAGCGTGCCCACTGGGGCGGCCCTTACGGATGACCGGTCAGTGATGAGCTTCATCCATCACAGTAAGGGGCAGTGGCCCACCCGGGGGCTCAGGACCCCGTTCCCTCCCAGCCCACTCCTCCCGCTCTTAGATGCGCCTCTGGCTTAGCGAGTGGCGGTCTTGGCAGGCCCACTCGCGAAGGCCGTCCAGTTGGAGGCCCTCGACATGACAAAAACAAGACGTATGGCTGCAGCGGCGAGGCAGCCGGCGCCGGCCGGCAGCCAACGGGCCGGGG
>NW_007251753.1:1647-5344 GCF_000164805.1 Carlito syrichta
TACTTCCTTCCCTTAAAATGTTTGATATGTTTAGTCACTTAGGAAGTTAAGACGTTATATGGTGCTTGAGTTTATTAAATAGATCCATGTTCTTATTTGTCATAGTTATAAGGTAAACTGAATAGAAGGCTTTTTTATTCTGTTGGTATAGATTTGCTAAATAAAAATATTTTGGCATCTTGACACCTCTAGGTAGTAAAATCATTTTAAAAAGGATAGGGACTAGGATTTCCAGAGGGGAATCAAAATGAGACATCAGGGATGTGTAGACTGGTTTTTAGGGAGGTGTTTATTTTTTTGCTTTTGTTGCTTAGTGATAAACCTGTCTGTTGATGCCTGGTCTTATCATGTCATGTCACAAAGCCCTGTGATCTTTCTCCTCTGTGTGAATTCCTCATAATGAATTGCTGTTCTTTTCTATCTCACTCTCTTAGATCACCAGTGTAATCAACCCAGCATTGGACAAGTATTTTCCATCAGACTCTGGAGTGACGATTATAGCTGAGCCAGGCAGATACTATGTTGCATCAGCCTTCACACTTGCAGTTAACATCATTGCCAAAAAAAAAAAAAGTCATATTAAAGGAACAGACAGGCTCTGATGGTATGTATAAAGGACAAATTGTTGGATGTACAGCGGAAAGCTAATAAAAAAAGCTAATACGGAAAGTGGTCGTGATGGTTTGTTAATCTGCCTTTCTAGATGAAGATGAATCAAGTGAACAGACCTTTATGTATTACGTGAATGATGGAGTATATGGATCATTTAGTTGCATCCTTTTATGATCGCGCACATGTAAAGCCCCTTCTGCAAAAGGTAACTTTTGAACATACTGCCTAAAATAATTAAGATGACTGGTCGCAACAAATATAGTTAAGTAGTACTTCTCTCCCTTTCTTTATGTAGAGACCTAAACCAGATGAGAAGTATTACTCATCCAGTATATGGGGACCAACGTGTGATGGCCTTGATAGGATTGTAGAGCACTGTGACCTACCTGAAATGCCCATGGGCAATTGGATGATCTTTGAAAACATGGGCGTTTATACCGTTGCTGCTGCTTCTACTTTCAATGGATTCCAGAGGCCGACGATCTAATACGTGATGTCAAGACCAATGTGGTGAGTGAGACAGTGCATGTTCATGGTTCTAACAAGAATTGGCACCTCCTTGGATTCGTGTTTTGCTCTTGTCTAGTTAAGTAAGAAATTGTTTTGCCTAGGATTAGATACAGATGAGTGGATGGAAAATTCCTCCAAGTAATACTGTGACCTGTATTTTTTGTTTTCAGATTTTTTTCCAAAGAAAATTTTAGAAAGAATGGATGAGGATACTTACATATCTAGAATATTTAGGTTAGTGCATGTGATTTGTGATTTCTAATTAACAGAGAGGTAATTCGGAAGAAACACTTGATTTAGAAATACATTGAATTGTTTCCTGATGGAAAGGAAATACTGTCACACCCATTTCTGGGTGACTTGGGGTTTTTTAATCTGTCACTTCTTTCTCTCTCAGGCAACTCATGCAGCAAATCTAGAACCCCGACTTCCCACCTGAGATAGAGGAACAGGACGTCAGCGCCCTGCCTGTGTCTTGTGCTTGGGAAAGTAGAATGAAGCGTCACCCAGCGACTTGTGCTTCAGCTAGTATTAATGTGTAGATATCACTCTTGTAGCTGCTAACTGCAAGTTCAGCTTGAATTAAGGGGTTTGGGGGGACCACTTAATTACCGCTAGTTTTGAAATGTCTTTGTAACAGCAGGGTTGGTGCAGATACAGCAATATGGAAGACTAGGAGATGGGGTTACACGTATCTGTGTTCCTATGGAAACTATTTGAATATTTGTTTTATATGGATTTTTATTCACTTTTCAGACTGCAGAGTGCCCCTCAGCTGCTGAGCAAGCATTTGTAGCTTGCACAATGGCAGAATGGGCCAAAAGCTTAGTGTTGTGACCTGCTTTAAAAATGAAGAATCTTGAAATAATAGACACTGGGGAGTTTTTACAGTGTGTCTGCTCCGGGTGGTTCACAAGTCCTGTCCGGCTTGCTGTGGTTTCTCACAAAGAGTCGTGTATCTGCCCACAAGCAGACAGGAGGAAAGGGATGGAAGAGACGGAGGCCACGTCCCCTGGTGTGGACAGTGCGCGTCTGCCCAGCCCATCCCCATTGTCCAGAGTTGGCGGTGAGCTCGGGAGTGCCCAGAGCCCTTGTTGGGACACCATTACGCCTGACCTATTGTGTCTTGACCAGTGCCCGGGGAAGGCGTGTGAGGCCCTGCGAGCCTTTGTGTTTCCCTCCCATTTTGACTTCACACCCACAAGTTTAACACAGAATTACAAGTTAGGGATATAGTACAACATTTGGCAGTCAGCTCATTTTGATAAATTCAGCAATAGCAATTACTCTGTGTTACAGATCTTTACCACGTTGTCTGATCTTGACCACTGGTTCTCCTTTTATTCAACTTGTACCCCAGCTATGTGGCAGGCTCTCATACTGTTCAGCCCCACAATGGAAGTTTCGAATCCCTGCAGTAGCCCCAGAGATGGAAAGGTCATGCAAAAGCTCGGTGTTGCCCTGGTAAAGCCACCTGCCAATCAGTGTGTCACTCATTAGAGTGCTGTGGCTCCTGGCTCCCGTCTTGGTGGTGAAAATGGTAAGCTGCTGGGATTAAGCCCACTAACTGGTGCTGCTGGGATATTTACCAAAGGCATTGAAGGGAAGTGCTTCCTGTCTTTCAAGAGTGCCACCTTCCCCCAAGACCTGGGTTCCACGGGTGGACATGGGTATGCCTGTAACTTGCTGGTTACCTCACATGTGGCTGCTTAGCTAGACTAGAGACCAGAGTTGGCTTGTCACTTTCCTTCATATTAAAAGAATGCCAATTAATAAAGGAACGACACAATAGAAAGCGGATAAGACATAAATATTGGCTCACAGTAAATACAACTTCCTGAACATGAAGTTTTTCAACCTCAAATGCATATTCAAACCCAGAATCTGCTTCTCACCTATCAGATCATCAATGACAAAGTTTCTCAGCATGCTAGGGAAGCAGACTTACACCCACTGTAGGCAGGGAGGTGTCAGGAGCGTCTCTTTGGAGGGAACTTGGCGATATTGGTCATTCACGTTGTCTTTGACCCAGTGATTTAAGAATTTTTCTATGAGATAACTCACATAAGATCACTCACGGTGGCACCATTTGTAAACAACCCCTTATGTATGGCAAGAAGGTACAGGTCTGTCTGTACCAACAGGGAACAGTCTCCGAGTCAGAGTCGGAGAACAGCAGGACAAGCTACTTTGTGTGTGTGTGTGTATGTGTGTGTGTGTGTGTGTGTGTGTGTGTGTGCACGTGTGTGTGTGTGCACATGCATATACTTGGATATGCATAGGACATTTCTGGCAGAACTTACAAGAAACTGAGGACAGTGGTTGCCCCGAGGCAGAGCTGAAGCCCTGGGAGGAGGGTGGGGACAGGCCTCATGGTACTTTCGACACGAGTAAGTATTACCGATTTTAAAAGGCCAGTTATAGATGGGCTTCCCCAGTGAAGGAAGGCAGGCTCCCAGAAATTCAGTCACACGGTGAGCAGCACTGGACTCAGGTCAGACGCCTCCGGCATTCGCTCTGTTCCTCCTACCCACGGATGTGTTGAGCAGCTAGAGAGGGTCAGGGCCGGTGGGCT
>NW_007251754.1:0-4754 GCF_000164805.1 Carlito syrichta
GGGAGGATATGTTTCTTTTGTGATGGGGCATAACCATTTGTGTTTCCTTCTGTATTTTTTGTATCTTTTGCATATATCTGCTACATTATTGCCCATTGTCTTAGACTGTAAATTAAGCATGGGAGCCTGATTGATGTGTGATGTATGACCATGAGGTTTTGCTTTTGCTAACTTATTTTTTTATGAAGTAGGAACAAATATAAATAAACTATAGATTTTTCTGTCATAAATCTTTGTTTCAGAAGTTTGACCTAGTTGTTTTGCAGAATAGGTAATGAAATTTCACCATTGTTTATTTATAAAAAGGCACTGTAGTCTTCTTGTTCCATAAGAAAAATCAGATGGCTGGGCTTGGTGGCTCAGCCTGTAATCCCACGCTTTGGGAGGTCAAAGTGGGTGAATTGCCTGAGCCTGCGGGTTCGAGACCTGCCCAGGCAACTTGGTGAGACCTCATCTCTACAATAAAAATAAAAAAAATTAGCGGGACGTGGTAGTGCACACCTGTAGTTCCAGCTATTTGGAAGGCTGAGGCGGAAGGATCGCTGGGGTCCAGCAGGTCGAGGCTGCAGTGGCCAGGATCGACCACTGCACTCCAATCTGGGCCACAGAGTGAGACTCCAATTCGGAAAAAAAGAAAGAAAAAAATCAAATGGTAGAATGAAGCATACTTTTGTTTAGTTAATTTTGAGTTTTTCTTCCGTTTTGTGTGAGATCAAGGAAGGATCCCATGGTGGGAGCCAAAGAAAAAAATCTGAGAAGCTTTCTAGATTATCCTATCTCTTGTATTCATAGTATACCTTTATTTTGACAAACAGTTTTTATATTCCTAAGTCATTAGATATGCATATGTCAATCTACATGACATAAGCTTCCAAACAAATTCTCTCTGCTTTGGAACACTCTTTGTAAACACCCTTTCCTGTCATTTGCTGGTTTCCATTACCTCACCATCCCTCTTAGGCCAGTAGTTCCTTAACTTTAATATGCAGCAGAGACCCCTAATGCTGAACCCCACCCAGCACTAGTTTCTGCTTCAGATAAAGACAGGAGAGAAATGCAACATGTCTAAGAGTGAGTGCATCAAAGACTTGTACAGTTGCCATGGAGGAAATCACATATTGGATAGAAAAGACATGAGTAGAAAAATATGCTGTCTTTAACAATGAGATATCTCTATTTGTTAAGATGTTATTTCTCTCTAAATTAATTAATTACATACCCAACCAAAATCCAAATAAGTTTTTTGTGAAACTGGACAAAGAGGAGCCTCATATTTACGAAGAAAATCAAAGACCTGAGAGTAGCTGGAATGGTCTTGAAGAATGAAGATCTTTGCCACCTGGATGTTGATGCCACACCCTGGAAATATGACACTGTGGCACTGATATAAAGATAAGTTCAAAGGTTAGTGGAATAAGGAGGAAAAGCCAGAAGCATACAGAAATATGATGCACAGTTGAGGGAACAGAGATCACAAGGGCAAGATCTAAGTGGTGTTCTGATCATCAGTTGATAATCATATGGAAAATGAACTTGTATTTCTAACTTCATACCATCCACAAAGATAAGTTTAGGAGGGTACGTTCAAAAAGCAAATCTTAAAAATTTACCAGAAAATATAAGAAATAATAGACTACTTAGTTAAAATTTAAGTTATGTCTATCTTAATGTATAAATCTTGGATATAATATAACATTGAGTGCAAAGGCAAGTTGTATAGGTGTAATGAATTAAAGGCATAAAATGATACAATATACCATAAAATATAAAAATATTTGTGGTAATATACATCAAATTCAAATAGTGTTGGCTTCTGAAAATGGTAGATTTAAATGTAATTGGGGGATAAATGCAGCTATGGTTGTATTTGTAATATTTTATTTTTTAGTAAGAATGTTTTAAACATGTGACAATGCTAACTCCTAGTGAATATCAAACAACAAAATGTTTGAATAAATTGTGGATTTATAGACTATGAAATATTTTTTAATCATTAAAAAGATGAGTTGTAGCTAAGTCACTTTCATGGAAGGATTTTAAAGAATTATTGCTAAGTGAAGAGAACTAGATACAGAAAAATGCATAATAAAGTTACCCCTTTTTATATACAGACAGTTCAAGAAAATGGATAATTATCTTTGAAATTTTCCTTTTATTCTCTCCATGTGCCAGAGGACAGAATTCGTGTCGAAAGGATGGATAATGCTTATTTTGAATCCAGCCATGCTTTCCAGGCGGTTACAGAGTTCTATGCAAAAGATGTGGCAGACATCAAAGGTAAATATTTTCCCCAGATGTCCTCAGAATCTGACTGAGATGTGGGTAGAGGTGTGAATGTGACTCTCAGTTGAATGATAGCTCACTGCTGCTGCACTCAGGTGCCATCGTGGCTTCTTCCCTGTTCTGAGAGTCACTTGATGGTTTTGATATATTTATTGGAATGGAAGGAGTTACTGGCCAACTTTCTGTTTTGCTTACTTTAAAGATGGCCCATTAGTATTCTCATGGTTTCACAGAATATTTGGATCAATATTCTGATGAAGGCTGGGTTTGAAAGGTTTGTTGTCAGAATTAATGCCAGGATGCCAGTGACACAGGATCTTACTCTAAGTCACTGCTCTGTGGGATTGACATTCCCACAGTCAGGTGCTAGGGCTTGTCTTGATCAGCCCTTCCTTCCTGACAGTCTAGCTCATGTGAGGCTACGAGTCATGGACAGTGAGGTAACTAGACAGTTTCCATCATGGCATAAACATGGCTTCACCCTGGTCCTCTTTAGACCCCATATAGATGAAATCTGTCCTTGTCACACACCTCTGAGCTTTGTCACCAACACCCCTCATTGCTGCATTTAGGCATCAGGGTGTTCCTTCCCATCTCAGGAATGCTTATTTCAGTGGAGTCGTGTGTCTGAGAGTGATTCCTGCCTCTCACACCAGCCTCTCCTAGGGTCTTCTCATGCCCACCAAAGCAGGTCTGAACCACTCGCCTCCCATGGTGCATTCTTGTGTCAGACTCAAATGAAGGAAATGAGCTAGAAAACACACTTGCCAGCAGGGCTCATGTCCCTCATCGTGGTCCAGTCTTCACAGCAGTCTTTGCAGTGGTCCCTGGGTGGCAGCTTGTGTGTGAGGGAAGGAGAGGCCCATCGGGGTTGCCAGAGCAAGAGCTAGTGTCTCTCCCAGGCTCTCTGCAGAGAATGTGCTGCGTTGTGCGAGTCATGCACACAGGAAGGCCAAGACTCTGCAGTCAGGAGTTCAGGAGCTTATAGTCTTCCAGTCTGGATGTCATATACTGACTTGGGTCATTTTCTTCCTGTGGAGTGCCTCCTCGTGACACACTGGTACTCCACCTTCATCCAGTTTCCAGGGAAACAAAGTTAGAGAGTTGAAAGAAAATCACATTCTCCATGGAAGGAGAAAGTCTGGAGTTAGCACTTTATTTACCCCCTGGTTTTATAAAATTCTCTAGTTAAGATTAGTAAGATATTTGTATTATTGATTTGTATAGGACATCTTGTAATACTTCTGCTTAATTTTTAAAAGTAATAAATGCTTATTGCAAGAAGTTAAACAGCACAATTGTATATAAAGAAAAACATAAAAGTTTCTGCCCTCAGACTTGTCCCTGCTCTACCATACTTACGTGGAGAAGTAACTATTAGCGACTTGGCACATGTCCTTGTGTACAAATCCACACGTACATGATAGGCACACATGGGTCTCTATATCCGTTGGATGTAATTCAGATGTTTTCCCTCAGCTCGTTTTTATTGAATAGCCTGTTTGATGCCAGTGGGCATTCGGTAAGGAGTAAGACAGACAAGACCCTGTTCCTGCAGAGTTGGCATCGTCCTTACTGAGACCTGGATAGTGAGGTGGGCAAGTGTTCGAAGCTGACAGACGTGATGAAGATAACAGGGCATGGGTGGGCTGAACGTCCTAGTAGGATGGCAGAGGGAGCCCTTGCTGAGAAGGTAGACTTGGACAGAGATGTGAAGAGGTGGGAGGAATCGGGGAAAGACATACAGGCACGTGAGGGAACAGCAGGTACGAAGTATCTTCAGATGGGAGGTGCCCAGGCAGTGAAGGATGTCACTGCAGAGTGCGCTGAACAGTAACTGAGGCGAGCTCACAATAAAGAGGAGGTGGCAGACAGGTTGTGCAGGGATTCATAGGGCGCCATCAGGCTTCACTTCTACTCTCTGTGTGTTAGGGAATGTCAGAGGGTTTTGAGCAGAGGAGTCTGATGATCTGATGTGCATTTTAAAGAGAATTTCTCTGGCTTCTCGGTTAAGAGCACCCAGGGAACAGGAAACAGGGTGGAAAGCTCTTGCAACGTTTGTGTGGGAGGTGTGAGTGATCACGCAACTGCCTTCACTAGCAATGTGTTGTGGGAGTCTTCTATATCATCAGGGAGCTGGAAATTCTTCCTTGTAGCAGGTACATTATCTGGATTTACCAAACTCCCCTGAACTGTACTCTGTTGTTTATTAGGATGTCTAATTTTTTACTATCACAAAAGATTTCCAACTCGCCTTCTTGTATGCATATCCTTCATGTGCAGTTTGGAGTGTCTCTGATCAAAGGAATGCGCATTTTACATTTTGAACAAAGACCATCAGAAAACGCCCTTTTTCCATGTTCTAGGTATTACATTTTTGCAAAGGGCAATTTTAGGAAATATTAAGTTCTTATTTCAATAACTATAAAATAATTTTTACTTAAGATTTGTTTCTAATCATGGTAATATTG
>NW_007251754.1:4972-16360 GCF_000164805.1 Carlito syrichta
GGGGAGGGAGAGGCATGCCTCCTCAGCAAGCGTACTTGCATAATGAACGTTTGTATACCTAACCCTGAATGATACCCCACATCTTTAAAATTAAAAAATTTTAAAATAAATGCCACTTCTTAATTTGAATTTGGCAAGCACTGTACTTAGAGAAATTTACCTGTTGTTGATAGAATTCTGTATTGGGGTGCAAGAATGAACTGTTTGGTATTGCTGCTGAAGAATATTAAAAATATTAATTGATTAAAAATTTTGATAGAATTCTGTCAAATTGTATTCATGATAGCTACTTGATATATTAATTTTTAGCTACAAAACTGCTTTATACTAACTGGATTTAGGAGAAGTATTAAAAAGCATGTATAAAATTTTACTACCTTTCTCATTCTTGGTTTTAGCTCCAATATTATAGACCATAAAATTGGAAATAAAGGGGCCAGCCACTAACACAGACAGCTTTTTTTCAAGAGGGATTAACTTTGAAAATTTAAAAGCTGACAATTGGCATTCTAGGAAAATACTAGATTAATAACCAATGGCTAAAAGAAAATTAGTAGGATAATTTAATTTTCTTGCCTTTCTCTATTCCACTTTCACCAGCCTTTGGCCTGTGAAGCATCACCCTCCATAAGCAGACCCTGGATGAGGAAGCTCCTTCCCATCCTATATGGTTGAATGATGGATCAGAGCTGTCTCAGTAGAATGGCAGAGTATGTATTAACTGGACAACAAAGAGGTGGTGGTGGCTCGAGGTGCTGGAGAAAGTGGAAGAAGGGCCAGTTCCTTGCAGTTCTTTCATAATATCTTTGGTGTGTGTTCTCCTATGTGGCATTTGAACTAGAACAGAATATCACTGCTCTGAAGCAGTTTTGTCCCAGGCAATCTAGTGCCCATTGGGATTCATTGTGTTATGCAATGTGATGTTATACAGCAGCGAAAATGAATGAACTAGAGCTTCATGGCCAACTTTAGAAGTTTCTTTGACAGTATATTAAGCCAAAAATCAAGTTGATGACAGACATAGCACACATCATTATATGAAGTTAGAAACATGTGAAGCAGCACTATGTACTGCTTAAGAATATATACATATCTAGGCGAGATGTAGAGATGTTCATGGGAATGCTGAACATCAAATCCAGAAGAGGGTTCCTTCTAGTGGGGTGGAGTCAAGGCAGTGAGTGTTGGGGTGGGATGGCAGAGTGTGGTTCTGGCCACACTCTGTTTTATTTTTTAACATGGACATTGCATTAGTCTGTACATGTTGTAGGGTGGCTAAAACATTTTATTTCAAAAAAAGCAGCAGACTGGCACTATGCCTCATTGCATTCTACTTTAAGCCCCAAAGTAGACATATTGAAGATCTCTGTCTGTAGGGCTGGTTGTGTTGAATCCTCATAACAAAAGTGTGACCTGCTCCCTACCATTTGACTTGTCCAAGATAGCCCCTAACTAAGTAGGCAGACCTCATAATCAGTAGCTTGCCCATTAGAATGTATGTTTCTGTCTCTACATCATCAAGCAAAGTACTAACATTGGAATGAGGACACTAACTTTTTAGAGAAATCAAACCCCAACACATTTAGAAGTAGATTAATTTGGACCTGAAAAGATTTTTATCCTCTAATTTAATTTGAAGTAAAAAGAATATTAAACAATAAAACATAAAATGTCCATGTGTACTGCAACTAAAATAGCTCAATTAAAATGACCTGAAAGTTAACCTCTTGATAATCTTGATAATTGAGTGAAGCTGAACTTTTCTTTCTTATATTTGTTGGTGGTTTTGCAGGACGGTCGAGACACTGGCTCTTTTGGTGACCGGTGTGTGGCAACTCAATAGAGTCATGGATTAAAAAAAAAAAAAAGCATCCTAAAGTAATAGGCTCTTACTTTGTACATATTTCCAGCACCTGATAGGCAGTCAGTAAATAAAGGACTAGTAAAATGAAGGAAAGAATTCTTCATCCAGGGAGGGAACACTTATTGGAAATTGCCAAAATGTTGGAAAACAGGTTCATGAATAAAGGTGGTGATCAAACTGGTGCTCTTTTTTTTTTTTTTTTTAAATGAAATGTGAGTGATGTTTATGGTGGCATATAACCTGGCTCTGAAGATAATTCTGAAAAAGTAATTCCATACTTCTTATATTTTGGAAAAAGAATATTGTCTCTTAAAGTGATTACTTTGGAAAAAAATGAGTATTCTCCCTGTGAATGAAAACTTCACTTATATTGCTTTATAATCATACCTTATGCTGCTGAACTTTTGAGCTTTTACTTCCAGAGCTGTGTTATGAGGGGGAGGATAAACTTAACTTTAATTGCCTTTGTTAGCAAATGCTTTCCCCCAAATTGCGGTACATTTCATAAAAGTCATGATATGCATTTATTTAAAGGTCTCTGTGCCTCTGTGACTTTACAGTGGAATTTTAGGTAATTAGAGAAAATACACCATTTCAGGAATTGCCGGGTTTTTTTGTCAGAGTCTCACTCTGTTGCTCAGGCTGGCATGCAGTAGCACAATCACAGCTCACTGCAGTCTTGACCTCCTGGGCTCAGGAGGTCCTCTTGCCTCAACCTCCTGTGTAGCTGGGACTACAGGTGTGCACCATCACACCTGGCTAATTTTTTTGATGTTTTGTAGAGAAAAGTTCTTGCCTATGCTGGTCTCAAACTTCTGAATTCAAGTAATCCCTTTGCCTTGGCCTCCCAAAGTACTGAGATTACAGGTGTGAGCTACTACACCCAGCCAGGAATTTTTCTTAAGAGTGATTTAAGTGAGGTTTTGTTAAATAGGGCAAAATTTGAGGTTTTAAAATTGTTTTGAAAAATTTGTGTTCCAAAGCAAAATAAGGCAATAAAAAGAATGTCAGGGATATTAGCAATTTATTATGAGAGAATTGATACCTAAATTTATGAAACGCTAGAGGAATTGGCTTTTTTCTTGTTAGAAATGAAGACATTTGTCATCTGGGATAGCATTTATTAATATTAAGATTGTTATAGTCACAACTTCAAAAATGTTTTGGAAATTTTAGGAAAGGATAATAAAATTCACCCAAGATATCTAGGAATTTTTTTTCTTACACAACTTCTTATAATAGAATGATGACATATGGTAGTTACTTTTACTAGTGAAAGAAATGACTTAACATATCAGTTATTCTAATGACATCTAATAGCTAGTGGCTAGGGATGCCACTAAACATCCTAAGATGCACAGGACATTTCCCTACAAAAGAGTTATTTGACCCCAAATGTCAGTTTTCTAAAACCAGACAAAGATATCACAAGAAAAGAAACTACAAACCAATACCTTCTATGAATATGTGCACAAAAATCCTCAATTAAATACAAGCATATGGAATTCAATAATTTATAAAAAAGGATTGTACACAATGACTACAGGATTTATTTTAGGAATACAGGTTTGTTTAAGAATCTAAAAATCAATTAATGCAGTGTACTTTATCAAAAGATACATGATAATTTCAGTAGACAGAAAAAGCTTTTGATGCAATTCAACACACCTTTATGATAAAAACACCCAAGAAACTAGAACTAAAAAGGAACTTTCTTGACCCGATAAAGGACATCTTTGAAAACCTCACAGACAGTTCAACTCTCATATTGTATATGACATGAACTTATATATGGAAAAGTCCTGGAGAATCTCCAAAAACTATTAGAGGTAATACCCAAGTTCACAAAGTTTTAGGACACAAAATAAGCATACAAAAACCAATTGTATTTCTATATATAGATTATCTGCCACATAACGTTGTTTCAGCCGAGGATGGATTGCTTATACCATGGTAACCCCATAAGATTATACTGCTGCATTTTTACAGTACTTTTTCTATGTTTAGATTTGTTCAGATACACAAATGCATAACATTGTGGTATAGTTGCCTACATAATTCAGTACAGTAATATGCTGCACAGGTCTGTGTCTCAGGAGAAATAAGTCTCTATGGTATAGCCTATGTGTGTAGTAGGCTACACCACCTAAGTGTATATGAGGGACACTCTATGATGTTCACAAAAGGATGATATTGCTCAATGACCCATTTCTGATGTGTTCCTGTAGTTAAGCCATGTATTATTTTACTTGCAATAAAGAATCCAAAGATGGAAATTAGAAAACAATTCTATTTAAAATTTTTTATTAAAAAAGAATGAAGCCGGGCTCGGTGGCTCAGCCTGTAATCCCGCGCCTTTGGGAGGCTGAGGTGAGTGGATTGCCTGAGCCCGCAGATTCGAGACCCGCCTGGGCAGTGAGACCTCATCTCTACAATAAATCAAAAAATCAGCCGGGCATGGTAGTGCATGCCTGTAATTCCGGCTACTTGGAAGGCTGAGGCGGAAAGATCGCCAGAGCCCAGCAGGTCGAGGCTGCAGTGGCCGGGAGCGGCCACTGCACTCCAGTCTGGGCGAAAGAGTGAGACTCCAACTCAAAAAAAAATTAATTAATTAAAATAAATAAATTTAAAAAAATAAAAAATAATGAATTTAACAAAAGAAGTATAAAACCTATACTCTGAAAACTACAAAGTGTTATTGAGAGGGATTAACGAAGACCTAAATAAATGGACAGGCATCCCAGGTCCATGGATTAGAAGACTTATTCTTGTAAAAAAGCAGAATTCTCTAGATCTATAAATTCAGTGTAATTTGTACCAAAATGCCAGTAGGCTTCTTTGCAGAAATTGACAAGTTGGTTCTAAAATGCATATGAAAATTCAGAGGACCCAAAATAGCCATAACAAACTTGAAAAGGATCAGTGAGAGGACTGACACTTCTGTTTTGAAACTTACTGCACAGCAAGTAATCAAGAACGTGTGGAACTGGAGAAAAGCAGGTGTGCTGAGTAGAATTGAGAATTCAGAGATAACCTGTGCTTCTATGGGAAAAATGAGAGTCCAGAGAGAAACCTGTGCATCTCCAAGCAGAAATGAGAGTCCAGAGATAAACCTATGCATATATGGACAGAATTGACAGTCTGGGGATAAACCTATGCATTTGGGCAGAATTGAGAGTTCAGATATAAACCTGTGTGTTGATGAGCAAAATTGAGAGTCCAGATATAAGCCTGTGCATTTATGGGCACCATTGAGAGTCCAGAAATAAGCCAGTGCATCTATGACCAGAATTGAGAGTATGGAGATAAACCTGTGCATCTGTGGACTGAATTGAGAGTCCGGAGATAAACCTGTGCATTTGGAGACAGAATTGAGAGCCCAGAGATAAATCTGTGTATCTATGAGCAGAACTGAGAGTCCAAAGATAAACCTGTGCATCTATAGGCAGCATTGAGAGTCCAGAGATAAGCCAGTGTGAATCTATTGGGAGAATTGAGAGTATGGAGATAAACCTGTGCTTCTGTGGGCAAAATTGAGAGTCCAGAGATAAACCTGTCCATCCATGGGCAGAATTGACAATCCAAAGATAAACCTTGCATCTACAGGCAGAATCTAGAGTTCAGAAAATGCCTGTGCATCTTCAGGTAGAATTGAGAGTCCAGAGATAGACCTGTGCATTTAAGGGCAGATTGAGAGTCCTGAGATAAACCTGTGCCTCCATGAGCAAAATTGAGAGTCCATAGATAAACCTGTGCATCTTCGCACAGATTGAGAATCCAGAAGTAAACCTGTGCATGTGTGAGTAGACAAGGGGAATTGAGAGTCCAGAGATAAACCTGTGACTCTACAGGCAGAATTGAGAGCCCAGAGATAAACCTGTGCATGTATGAGTAGATGAGCAGTACTGAGAGTCCAGAGATAGACCTGTGCATTTGTGGGCAGAATCGAGAGTCTGGAGAGAAAGCTGTGCACCTATGGGCAGAATTCAGAGGCCAGAGAGAAACCAATGCATCTACAGGCAGGATTGAGAGTTCAGAGATAAACCTGTGCATCCACAGGCAGAGTTGAGAGTCTGGAGACAATTGTTTATCTATGGGTAGTTGATTACTGATATGGATATTTATACAACTTAGAAAGAACAATTTTTGCTTTTTAACAAATGACACCAGGGCAACTGGCTATGCATTTACCCTTACCTATGTCCTGTTTGAGTTTGGAACCTAACGCAAAATAGACCTAAGACCTAACATAGGAGCTGAAACTATTATACTCTTAGGAAAAAAAAAAAAAAAAACCAAAAAACAGGTGTAAACCTTTGTGATCTTGGATTAAGCAATGTTTTCCTACCTATGATTCCCAAAGCACAAGTGACAGAAGAAAAAAATAAATATATTGAGCTTCATCAAAATTAAAAGCTTTTGTTGTTCAAAGCACACTGTCAAGAAAGTGAACACACAACCTGCAGAATAGAATTTCTGCAAATCATCTATCCAGTAAGTGATTTGTATCTGGCATATATTTTTTAAAAACTTCATATGTCAGTTATATAGCAATAATTACAAAATGGACAAAGGATTTAAATAGACATTTCTCAAAAGAAAGATATGCATATGACTAGTAAGCACATGAAAAGATGCTCAACATCATTAGACATCAAGTAAATTCAGGTCAAAGGCACAATGATCACACCTACTAGGATGGCTATAACTGAAAAAAGAAAAAAAAAGATTAGTGTTGGTATGGATCTAGATAAGTTAGAACCCTTATACGTTGCTAGTGGGAATGTGAAATGGTAAAGCAGTTTTGAGAAATAATTTGGCAGTGCCTCATAACGTTTACCTTATGATCCAGCAATTCTACTAGATGCATACTTAAAACGGTGAAAGCATATTTTCACACAAACACACAAATGTTAACAGCATTATTCATAATAGCCCAAATTTGGAAACAGCCCCAATGTCCATCAACTGGACATATAAAAATGGATATATAAAATGTGCTATATGCATACAACACAATATTGTTCAATCATAAAAAGGAATAAAATACTGATACATATTGCAACAAGGGTGAACCTTGAAGACATAATGTTAAGTGAAAGATGCCCGTCATAGGAGGTTACTTAGTGTGCAATTCTATTTATATGAAATGTCCAGAACAGGCAAATTTATACAGACAGGAAGTAGATTCAGTTGCTTGGGGCTGCTGGGTTGGGGTGGAGAGTGACTGCTAATAAGTATAGAGTTTCTTTTTGGGAAAATGAAAATGACTGGAATTACATGGTGGTGATGGCTATACAACTTTTATATACTGAAAACCATTAGATTGCATAATTCAGCTGGGTGAATTGTATAGTATGTGAATTATATCTATAAAGCTGACATATATGTAAACACACATTTATTTAATTTTTTAAATGCCAGTAGTGCCAGGATTGAGAAATCTTTGTGTCTATTTTAATCCCTTCCTGTGGCAGTACCCTTCTGAGGCTTATACCCAGGCCTCACATATTTTGAGGTACAGTACTTCCACTCTGACTGGAGAGTGCCGAAGCCCTGTGTAAATGCTGGTCACTTTCATTCCACAGTTGTCTGGTGGTTTTCTCTGATCTCATGAAGGTGCCTACACACAGTTGAGTACAGCACTTGGCCAAAGACTCAAGGGGCCTCTCTGGATCTCTGGAGCCCTGTCTCTATGCAGCTCTGGTGTCTGGCATCTATCCCCCAGGGCCTGGTTCCCTGGGCTCACCACGGAGGCGATCATAGTGTTTCCCTCATTTGTATGTCTTCTTCTGGGACCATGGTTCTGTGCTAAGTGTTATCCAGTGCCTGAGAAGTTGTTTCCCCTGGTGTTTGGTCCTGTTTTCTAATGGCATCTGGCTGGAGGGCACTTCGCATGCAGTTGATCTTTAATATGCTATATAGTAGTTATTTTTTTAAATCTTTGTTTCCACTTAAAAATAATATTTATATACAATCTTTGTAAAGGGTTGATCTTTTAGGTAAGGTCTGCACTTTTACAGCCTTGTCTAAGTCAGAAAAATTTGCTTTCAATTTTTTTTAAAGTAGGATAGGAATGATATCATGTCAGTTTCTCTGACAAGCTTTCAGCAAACACATGTTCCTCCGTTGTGAAACTTGAGGAAAAAACATTTTTGATGTCTGAACTATCAATGAAGTATTTTCACATGTTATTTGTAGGGTTTCTGTCAAGACTCACAGAGCATTAATTCTAGCCAGGCATTGTTTATGAGGTTTATTTTCAAGCACATACAATTTGACATCTTCCACAAGAGTACGTAATTTAGAGTTGCTTGAGTATTTTAGGACGGTGAATACTGTTGGATACCTGAGGATGCTGGCAGCTATAATCCTTAGTTCAAAAATATGTTTAACTCCTAATGGAAATACGTATTAGCAGAAGGAAATTTCCTTTGAATCCGGAAGTAAGACTCCAACTCCAGAATACTGTCAGCCAAATCTGGGAACTCCAAAAACATGGCTAGTTCTTACATTCCTGTTATGTAGGAATCAGTCTGATTTAAGATTGCCTGGTGGTTGATCTTTTATTAAAATCAGTGTGGATGTCAGTTTAAGGAGACTCTGCATCTGATTTGAAATTTAGATGACTTGTTCAATAAGGGCAAACAAAACAAAACAAAAACATAATCAAACAAAGAACCATATATCAAACACATTAGTACTGTTAATTAAAAGAACTTGCATCTTTTCTCTCACGGTCTGGTGGTGTGAGCTAACTGAAGCCAGGTTTGTTGTTCATAGTCACTGTTGTCTTTCCAATATAGTAGATGTTTGGAGCCTCCAGTAATTACATGGAGGTGAGGGCCCTTGGCCTCTTCCCCCACTTACACCAGGTGTGGAGGTGAGGGTCCTCAACCTCTTCCCTCACTTATACCAGGTGTGGATGTGAGTACCCTCAGCCTCCCCCCCACCACTTACACCAGGTGTGCAGGTGATGGCTCAGCCTCTTCCCCCCCACTTACAACAGGCATGGAGGTGAGGGCTCCCAGGCTTTTCCTCCCACTTATACCAGGCATAGAGGTAAGGGCCTTCAGCCTCTTCACTCTCTTACACCAAGCGTGGAGATGAGGGCCCTCAGCCTCTTCCTCCTTACTTACACCAGGCGTGGAGGTGAAGACCCTCAGCCTCTTCTCCCACTTACACCAGGTGTGGAGGTGAGGACCCTCAGGCCTCCCCCCACTTACACCAGGTGTGTAGGTGAGGGCCCTTGGCCTCTTCCCCCACTTACACCAGGCGTGGAGGTGAGGGCTCCCAGGCTTTCCCCTACTTCCACCAGGCATAGAGGTGAGGGCCTTCAGCCTCTTCACTCTCTTACACCAAGCATGGAGATGAGGGCTCTCAGCCTCTTTCCCCCATTTACATCATGTGTGGAAGTGAAGGACCCTCAGCCTCTTCCCCTACTTAGGTCAATCGACTGCACATAGATACTTTTTAGCAGGTAAGCAGCCAAACAGTCATGTGAACTCTTCTCTAGCTCCATGAAATCCCAGTTCTCTCTCTCTTTGGTGTTGTGACAGTTCCTTTTTCAGGGACTCACTGGAGGCATGTGTGCCAATGTCATAGAAGCAGTTCACTTTTTAGTTGGAGTCAGGTGACAAAACACTCAGATAAATGGTGGGACAAAGGATGCTTTCAAAATTGTAAGCCTGAAACCACA
Source organism: Carlito syrichta (assembly GCF_000164805.1). Classification (NCBI taxonomy): domain Eukaryota; kingdom Metazoa; phylum Chordata; class Mammalia; order Primates; family Tarsiidae; genus Carlito; species Carlito syrichta. The sequence goes on from NW_007251754.1 coordinate 14,536, forward strand.
GCTCTAAGGGTATGGGCCATTGCGTGTGAGGATGTAGGACTGTTCTAAGTGAGGGTGTAGGTGACTGACACTTGAGTATAGACTGAGGGGTGGATAGTCTACAAACTTAAATGCCACTTATTTCTATTTCTCTGGTAAAAATTAGTTCTTTTTTTATTTTTTATTTTTGAGTTGGAGTTTCACTCTGTCTGCTCAGACTGGAGTGCAGTGGCCGCTCCCGGCCACTGCAGTCTCGACCTGCTGGGCTCCGGTGATCCTTCCTTCTCAGCCTTCCGAGTAGTCGGAATTGCAGGCACATGCTACCATGCCCGGCTGATTTTTTTATTTATTATAGAGATGAGGTCTCGCCAAGTTGCCCAGGTGGGTCTCGAACCTGCAAGCTCAGGCAATCCACTCATCTCAGCCTCTCAAAAGTGTGGGATTACAGGCTGAGCCACCGAGCCTGGCTAAAAATTAATTCTTATACCTCTTGTTGATGGGAGACAAAGGCAGCCAGCTGAGATGCTTTTTAGGAAAACCTGCTGTCAGTGATGTCTCAATTTGTCTTCCCCTCATGCCCACTGCTGTGGTCTGGATGTATGTGCCCCTCTCCCCCACTTACGGTCATATGTTGAAACCTAAACACCAATGTAGTGGTGGGAGGGCGGTGCTTGGGAGGTGCTTAGGTCATGTGGTGGAACCTTAGTGGATGGGCAGAGTGCTCTCATAAAAGAGGCTTAGGGAGCCTGTTTTACTCCCTGCCATGTGAGGATATCCAGAAAGTGCTATCTGTGAGGAATGTACCCTCACCAACACCAAGCCTGCCAGCACCTTGATCTTGAACTTTTTGGCCTCAGAACTATGAGCAACGAACTTCTGCTCATCAGTTATCAGTCTCAGGTGTTTTGCTGTAGAAGCTCAAACAGAGATACCAGCTAAACACCTTCTTAGGGTCTGTGTCGGATGAGGGCACTAAAGTTTGTCTAGTCACCCCTAGGTGTTAGCTAAACCTAACTGCCAGGAACAGGGGAAGGAAAGAATGCATGTCTAAAAACATGGGCAACTGGTTTAGATACCAACGTAAAGTCCAGCGGTCAGTCCCTCCAGCTTGTATTTTGACCCTGGGTTTGTATGAATGCTTGTTAGCTTCATAGTCAATCACTGCCTAATTGTTTCCTCCTGTAAATAATGTTTTAGATTTTATAAGTGTCCCTGGATATTTCACAGATACTTCTGAAGCTTTATGATTAAAACGAGATGAAAACAAACCCAAACTGGCTTCCCAATAGGAAGATGGCAGTGTTTGTAGAGCATCTATTTTCTGCTAGGCCCTGCAGGTGCTGCAAGTAAATTAAAACAAAGCTCCTGTCTCCAAGGAGCTCAGATTTTGTTTTTATTTTTTATTTTTTTGAGTTGGAGTCTCACTCTATCACCTAGACTGGAATACAGTGGCCCACTCCCGGCCTCGACCTGCTGGGATCCAGTGATCCTTCCGCCTCAGTCTTCCAAGTAGCTGGAACTACAGGCGTGCACTACCATGCCCAGCTATTTTATTTTTTTATTTACTGTAGGGACGAAATCTCGCCAAGTTGCTCCGGTGGGTCTTGAACCTGCAGGCTCAGGCAATTCACTCGCCTCGGCCCCCAAAGTGTTGGGATTACAGGCTGAGCCACCGAACCCAACCTGAGCTCAGATTTATTAAGGAGAGTAGAGGCCAGGTACAATATCTCATGTCTATAATCCCAGCAATTTGGAAGGCCAAGGATTGCTTGGTCCCAGGAGTTCAAGACCAGCTTGATCAACACAGCAAGACCCTGTCTCTCTCTGTATACTGAGGGGTGCCAAG